>NW_022727758.1:184082-223767 GCF_011630105.1 Anneissia japonica
ACGCGGCTAGTAAAGATTAGATTAGAATCTTTTTTTAATAATGAACATCTAAATGTTACAGAAATAAGCAATTTATTTTTCGCTGTATCTAGATTTAATGTTAGTCAACTCTACAAGTTTGCTAAACGTGATGCAGAAGTAAATGTGTATACGTTTTAAAACTAATTCATAAATTCTGTGCATAAAATAAGCCATACTGTAGATTATTCTGATATTGATAAATTTAGCTATTGTTTTGTATTTGCCAGTAAATTTTCACGCTTACTTGGTAAGCTGCAAAGTTGCATGAAGCGATCTCGTTAACAATGTCTGTTTTTTATTCCCGCCTTCATCTCATTATGCCAAAACTAGCAGCCCGTCGTTTGCGTCGGCTTTGTTGATTTTCCCTACCAGTAAAAATATCGCAGTACATGCAGTTGATATTTGTCCATATTAAGAGATCAACCATTTAGAGTCAACCGTTACCACTCTTATTATTTTTTTTTTGTTTTTGATGTATCCGTTTTCATCAAAAAAACAAACTGGAATCGATGTCACTTTCCAGACATATCAATACATTAATCGGTCTTCTGGGGTTTTTTTGGCTACAAAATGTGTCATGAAAGATGAGATAATAACCGTGCAGCAATGTTTTTTATTTTATTCCTTATAATTTTTTTTTACATATAACAGTAGTCAAATTTTTTTTATGTGGACTGGTATATTATAGATATTTTCTAATTACATATTTTAAAGAGAAACGTTATACCTATTTATATGTTTATAGAATTTATATTTTTCATGCATAAAATGATGTAAGAAAATGAGGTATTTCATTTTTAAATGGTCCTGTAAAAGCTTTATTCTAGTAAAGAAATAAACAGGAAGTCTTCTGACAATAACCTTTGAACTGTAGTCTACAAAATATAACACGGAAAGTGAGTAGGCTTGAGAGAAAGAGAGAGAGAGAGGAGAATAAAATCTCTCCCATCTTTTTAGGAGCAATTCTGACCATGTGTTGAGAATAAGCCTTGCTCACTGGCTGGCCTCCCTTGTTGCATTAGCCAGATGGGTGCCCTTGGGAACAGATAGGGTTTGCTACCACAAGAAGGCTAAAATGTACAAGGCTAACTGGTCAGAGGCACAAGGGAAGGTTGTGGAATTGGTCTTTTAGCTGTGTGATCATAAAACAATTATAGAGGACAGTCCACCAAGAGAAAACAAAATGAAGACATTGCTGATTGAATCTTCTGTTTGTGTTTTTAAATTTTAACAGTTGGTTTTGTGCTTCATGAGACTAATTTCTGTATATAGACATGCAAAACATAATAATAACTACCGTTACCATATTAATATTTCGATTTTATTGATTCAAACAAACAAAAAAATTACTTGTTGCTCATATTTATATATTTACCATATTTGGTTCGTTTTGGATGAGGCATTTTAAAATAAGTACAAACTCTACATCTATAATTTAAAAAGTGAAGTTTGTACAAACCTGATCGTCTCTCTTCTGGATTTTTGTTTTTCAACTTATCAAGTCCTGAGGGCTTTGAAGCCCTTGAAAATTGAGTTGCCAGACAAATGGATAGAATGACTCCCACCATCACTGATGCTTACACATTATTCAGTATAATGTTTTTTGAATGTTCCTCTTGGTATGAAGCTGTGGGCTTTCGAAATACTGAAATTACTTTACCATGTACTGCGAAATTTGCTGTCTTTTTGACTACAGTCTACAATTTAACAACTTACAACAAGTATTTTTTTAGAAAGTAGTAAGCAACTAATTATTTTTTCATAAAACAGCTTTGTTATGAGAGTTATCTTCATTATTTGGTTTTGACACGCCTCCGGGTTGTTTTTACGAACCATATTGGCATGAATAGAAGAAACATACTATAAAGAAAGAAAAAAATGTAATATGAAAATTGTAGCATGTTTGGCACTATCGTCTCTTGGGTGTCTTGCATTTTCCATGGAGGTATAATGCTTTATCCATGCTAATTTGACCTGTTAGTTAATGAACTAATTGTTATATAACATTGCATAAACCTTCTAAGCAACAGAAAGAGTAAATCTTTTGTGTATTACTGTAATCCCTAAAAAAAATATAGAATATAGATAGAGTCACAAGATAATATATTCACAAAGTATTTTGTTTTCATAATCACAATTATGAGAACATGAGTATTGTAAGCTTTGTATGCATTAAAGATACAATATTTTTTAAAATACAGAGGGGAAAAATGTCGTAAAATTATATAGTTATACAGGACATACAAAGTATTAAGAAAAACATTTATAGATTATAAGAGAACATTGTTTTATTTTATTTAAATATAATTATTAATTCAATGACATACTAAATGTCTTTTTTCTCCTGTCAAAGTTTTTTTTTGGGGTGGGGGGGTTGGTAAAAATTATTACTATAAATTTTGTCATCAATTACATAAATGTGAGATTAAAAATTAGTCCCGAAAATTGATGATAAATGATGATGTAGGCCTACAGTACATTTATATAGGATTCCAACCTTGCAATAGATTTAAAACCAAATGAGATAGTGAATGACATTAATTGTACGGACAGTACTAGATCATGTTAAAACAATGAATTTTAAACTATATTTTTGGTTTTGGGTGTGACGTGTTTTGCTCTTTCAGTACAGTACAGTAACAAGAAGTATTTTAAAAATTGTGTCTACATGGCATTGTAACTTGCTATTTTGGTAGTTCTATATAAATTAAAACTCCATTTATGTCCAAAAACAAGAATGATTATATAATACTCAAATTTTGCAGAAAAGATCTGAAATAATAACAATGCTACATAGACGTTGTATACCATTTCTTTCAATAGTTTATTCAGCAGACTTCCTCACTTGTAATCCACAAGTGATAAGGAAACAATGGCCATTTCATTGCTGCTGTTAGTTGATGCTAAACTCTGGTCCGTTTGCTTTGTGGTTCCCTTTTTTTGGCCCCTCAGTTATACTTAACAAGCTGTCTAGGCGAGCCGTGTGCAAAGAATTTCCCAGTCAAAGGTCATTTAGCTTGTGTCCTTCATTGGCTGGCAAACATTGGCTCCTTATATGGAAAGCGTATCTCGTGTGAATTGATCCGTGTTTGTGCATGATGATGGTTGGCTTGTCAAAGGTTACGGACAGAACCATTTCGTAGATTGGGTACGGAAGCAAATTAGACTGATGAAAGTGCTATTAGACTTTTGAAAAAAAATTATTTCTTTTTCGCTGAATTGTCTGACGTTAACAACAAACATTTTCTTTCCTTCCGGTCAATATATTTTTTCTATTCATAAGTACTATAGTTTTTTTTAATTTTTTTTTTATTCAGTGCTTAGTAATAAACATGTGATGTAGTGATTGTGCAGTAGGCATCACGCGGCTGAGATTTCGCATACGTTAGGGACGGACTGCAATACTCCAACTTCACAGAAACTAATCCGCCTGCTAAAAAAATAAAAGGCCAGAAAAAAGGTTTCGCTTTCATGCGTATAATAACAAAAATGAATTGTTGATGATCGTAGTCACCGTGTCATTTTCAGTTGCTTGTCTCTTAAAGGGACATTGTTGTAAGACTTTTCGCATTATCTTTACATCAAAGTACATGGGAATTTAAAAACATTTTTTTGTTGCTAGTATAGTAAAGTTTCACCATCTGTCTGTCTTAATTCGCCACAGTTGCCAATCAGGAATTTGTTGTTTAAATAAAATCTGCATAGTAACGTCATAACCATGAGTTTATATTGCGAGACTATATCTTTAATGTATTACAGTTTTGTGAAGAAAGAAATTTTCTATACAGCATTTGATATTATTGGTATATGTTACGGGGGTACATTTTGATGAAAATGCTAAACGAAGACATTTAATTATTTTGAAATGTGAAAAATTGTTTAAATGTTAGGTTTCGTGGTAAATTGCTCTTTTAATTAATTGATTATTGCAAAAAAATTTTTTTTCCCATTATAACCTTCTTATATATTATCCTTGCTCGCAGTGTATACAATTTCATTAAAGCTGTTTACACTGTTTATTCAAATTTGATTTTGACCTTCGGTTCAAAGTCTAACATCAAATGGCGTTCGTAGTCTTTTAGTGAACCCTTCAGGAAATATTTCTTTTTTTAACAAGTTCAGACTGGTCATCGATAGACAAATGAATTATTTTTTATGTTTTTTTCATTTTGTAAAAATCAACCAGACAAATTTGCATTGATACTGAAATAATGTAGATTATTATAAAAGAGGTACATGAAAAAGAATTTCTTTTTTCAAATGTTTGTTAGTGTCTGGCAATTGCAATTTCCAGCCTGCTACATGCACGCTAGTGCCTGGACAGAATGGAATTAATGCGATGTGGAGAATTTCTAATCTTGCGTAAGAATGTGTTGAACGAGCTGCATAATTTTGTAAGAGCTGAACATGTGTGTTTCTTTAGACATTGTACCACCAACGTAGATAGATAGATGTTAATGTTTACATGATTTTCTGTTAAAACCTTTGAAGTATTATTATTATTTATTATTTTTAAATAAAGGCAAGAGGTTTATTTCCTTTATAGGATATATAGATTTAAGATAATCCCTTAATCACATGCCCCTCCTTTAATTGTATTGTCTCATATTAAAAAATTTATTTAGTATATTGGAAGTAGAAATACATGGCACAAATTATATAAAATTGTAGTCAAAATTTAAATTGAAGAAACGTTAATAGATAAAAATGAGTCATGTAGTCTTCGTTCATAAACCGTATGGGTTTTTTTAAAACCGTATTAACCGGGAAATGCTTTTTCAACACCTTGTGTGCCTGTCTGATGTTCTCGCATTTATTACAAAAGTATCTAATACTATGGACTGCAAATTCTAAACATTGACCATAATTTCAGCCAGCTAACCAGAATATGGATTTCTGTTTGATATGCATAATAAACGTTATGATTTGAGTAACATAATACTTGCTTTTGTAGTTTTATGCTTTATTTCATCTCGCATTTTTTTTTTCATTCTATTTAGAACTTCCTGTGACAATCTACGAAAGCCCACTAACAAGAAATAGAGACATACTGTACTATCACTTTCGGTACAAGATTTATCATCGAAAATGAATTTTAACAAATGTTAATTGGTGAGTTTTGAATTTTTGGTATTTTTTTATACGTCTTCTGTTTAACCATTTAAACGTAACACAAATTTGGCTTTTGAATTTTTTGCTTGGACTTCACTTTAATGCTTGGATAGGCATCTGGAAATTATAGGAATGGCAGTTTCAAGTTGGTTGGCATGTGTACTGATAAAACTGCGTGTTGACTAACTGCCAGCCAAGTAGCCAAAGCACATCCAGCCATTTTCATAGATAATTTTTTTATCTTTTTTGCTAACGTATCTATAAAGCATTCGATTCATGGTCATAGCATGCAAAGTTATTAGCGCATTGGTCAAATGATTACGATATCAGTAGTGTTGCGAACATTAATTTATGCACTTTATACGTGATATTGGACTGTATATCAAAAGTTTTATCTGATGTCAAAACTTTGTTAAACTAATACATAATACATGGTGGTGGCTTGATCTGATCCTCTTAAAATATTTTATTTGTTAACAATTAAAAGTATTATTATAAGGTTGTTGGTATTATTAATTAGTTCTGAACTATATACTCTTGCAATACAAATGTTACAGTACAGTTCACTTGTATTGTAAGCAATATTTCGTTACACTGCTATATTTTGTATTTATCTAACGGGATGTATCTAGAAATAAAAATCAGGAATATTAATGCTTAACGCTACAAGCGCACACAGTTGGTGGGCTCCTCTACTTAGTCAACAAATACCAGCTGCATAATACGAATACATGTTTCTGAATAATCGACAGAATATGAAAGTTGGACGTGATCCCTGCGACAGATCCCAGGCAAGTTGAATAGCTAGCTCCAGCAGTCTTGCCGACACCCTTGAATTCAAGGTCTTTGCAAGAATGGAGATGACCACTATTTTAATTTTTGTTTTTGAGAACTAAGTATTAGTAGCTGTAGGTTTTCGCTGACATCCTTGTACTGACCATTAAACTTCTAACTCATCAACCTTGAGGTCAAGGGTCAAGAAACTGAGAACAAATTGAAATTTGACACAGTGCGCAGGAGTGCACTTCATGCCTAAATATGGTCATGATGACATCACTTCATGACCATATATATGCACATCATGACTATATTTGGGCATACAACAGTTTTTTTTTTTGTATAAGTAAATTTAATAGTGTGAACAGAACATGCTTCTGCTACCACTCCAGAGATAAAACATGAAAAATATGATTTCCCTAAACACCATCAAAATCAAATTATAATGCATTTCCCCTTTACTTAATTGCAGCCTTATAAATTGAATAGTTATATAGATAATGAAATTAATCAAAGCGAGTGGTGAATTTATCAAACTGTGCACTGCTGGAGAACCTCACTAATAAAATGATTATCTAAAATTTATTGTTTATTTGAGGGCTTTAATTGGGATTGTAAGTGATTTCTATTGTTATCGGATTAACAAGCGAGGTAAGAGGGTCATCTATTTTCACGAGTGTACAAAACAGATGCAAGCAAAGGGAGGAGTTGACGGTGTTTAAGCTCTAAAATGAAAGATGAGGATGGTAAAATTTGTTATGTACTCGTTTGTTAGAGTAAGGAAGATCCCTTTATAGTAATAAAGTAGATTACAGTACCCCTAATGTCAGTGATTAAGAAGCAAATTCATATTTTTATCTGATATTATGATCATAGAATGCTCCTTTAATTTAGTACAGTAAGGTAAACATTAATGCATTCAAATTGAATAAATGACAGTATCAATAAAGAGTGTGCTCATGTAACACAATATCAAACTTTGTGGAATCCATCTGTCTAGCCATCACTTTTTTAGAAATATTTGTTTTGTTGTTAGTGACTTGTAGCCCTTCGCAAAAACTACATGTAACGTTAAACTACTTTTTAGATTCTGATGGTGTGTGTATTTGCAATAATGAATCAACATTTTTTTTAAATTTCATCGCTTCCAAAATTACTTTAGTGATGTAAAATAATCAATAGTTTTCGTATTTCCTAGAAATTTCAAAGAATTGATTTTTTTTTTTTAGCAGTGATGATAAAATTCATCTGCAACTATTTATTACTATATTAGATTTAAAATACTATGTAATTTTTTTACTCTGTTTCTCTTATACATTGAAATTTGTAGTAAAATTTTGATATTCGCAACAGTGCCAGGGCAAATCGATGCCGAAATGCTGCGCCTGAGGAGAATTTTTCTGCGTGTTCTGACCTCGTCGTGCAAAGACAGGAAATTATGAATGACTCTACTGAGGGAAATCTAATTTGTTGCTGTTTGCAGCTACTAAGGGACCCACTAGAAATTCTACGTTATTAACGTGTAGACGTTATGTTGCGCAGTTGAATATTTTTTCTTCTCATGTATAATTTGTTTTTGTAAGTGAAGCATCAACTGTACTGTTTCTGCACAGCAACTAGTAATTGTGTTCTGTATGCACGCATGAATCAGCCACGTTGTAAAATCCATGAGAACGTCTCTCGCTGTTTATGTTATGACCACATTTTTTTGCGATATAATAAGTCTAAAGAATATTAATATTCCAATTGTGCCAAATACCATGTGCTGATAAAATTCAATGTATGTAATTTTAATTGATGATTACAGATTTTATGAAGTCAGTTGAAATTTCTAACTCAATTTTGCTCTCATTATCACAAGAAAAGTAAAGAGTAGTGAAAAAAGATGTTGGCATTGTAGTGTACAGTGTTTTTCGGATTTTGTATTGTCATGTTTTGCCTACAGTAATGTAATTTGTGTTTTCAAAGTAACGCCAATTAACCTCTTATTTGGGAATAAAGTAAATGACATAATAGTATTTTGGTTTTATCTTATTTGTTGTACGTTAGATTTCAAGTAAATAATTTTTTGAGTTATTTCATTTTAGCATCAACATATTATAATGTTAAATAAAATACATTTTTACAAACACAATATGACAATATTATAATAATTATACAAATTTTACAGCAAAATTTGATAAATATCTTTCTAGCTTTTGTAATTTTAACAAAATGAATCTAAAGATCGTTGTAAAAAGTGAATCTGGATCCAATTTATATAAAATATTAGGTTATATTCTTTTTTGGCGAAACATCGTGTAAGTGTATTGTGTTTATAAAAGTTTCTTTTGATCATCAAAATTGAACACCTGAAAATTACCAAGTAATATGTGTTATATAGAACATTGGTGATTTTATCTTAATAAAAATAAGCTACATTTAACAGGGTGTGGCCAAACAATAGGTCTCTGACAAAACAATCTCCCAGCTGGATCAGTATTAGCCGTGCTTGATTTGTTTTCTTAATTAACACGTACTGCCTGAAGGCTACTGAGCAATTTCATTTTTTACTAGCAAAATCACGGCCAACTGTAAATATAATAAACCTACCTGGTAGGGACCCAACTGACATCCCAGAACTCCAGGGACCTTCCCATGTAACCTGGGTTGAAAAAAGCTTGTTAAAATTATGCCAAGATTTTTTTTGTTGAAATTCCCAGTCAATACAGAAGAAGAATTTCATGTTAAATGAATTATTTCGGTGATTACAATATGTTGTCGTCACATTTGAACCCACACAAGTGCCTAAATGCCAACAGTCAGGCGTCTGCTTCTTTGATTGATGATATTGAGTGTGTTCTTAACCCCGGGTGGAAAACCAAAGGTGTAAATGATATTCAGCGCATATATAATTTTATTTTCATTTGTGTAATGAATCACAGTTTGTAGAGTACAGTGGAAAAAATTTGAGTGCATTATGGAACAAAAAGTTATATTTTAGTATACATAAATTGAGGCAGATTCTAATTTCTGCTTATCTTCAAATTAATGTCGCGTACCCTCTATTCAAACGTCCGTTTTAAGAACATCGATTTTACAGTTTTTCGATTTTGAGATTCTTAGATTTGATTTCTATGCCATTGATAAAATCAACAAAATAATGTCATAAAATTTAAATTATAACATACTTTTTCTTATTAACCTTGTGTGTTAATGTCATATTCATATAATCATATATTATTAGTATAATAATTTTAATTTAACAATATATTTTGGAGTAATTAGGCGCCCTAACCCAATGGAGAGACATAACTGTAAGTATTTATGTCTTATTTCTAACACAGTAGTAACAGGGTGGAACTTTACAATACCACGGATTCTAACAGGAAAGTTTAGTTCCTTCCCAGCATTTACTTATGTATGTAGCTTGCTCCGTATTATGTAGAAATATCGTACACAACCAAGGATTGTCCAATCACCAGCAAGTCATCTGGGCACGTTTCTAATCACACCCAAATGCGTTTTGTCGGGAAATGATTTGACATTAGTTACAGTAGACTTGTGTGCAATTTGATTATATTTCAACAAGGTTTACAGTATATAAAATTGTTAGATTACGATGTTTATTCACAATCTTCACTAACATAGTTCCACAGAAATCTCCAATTTCAAGTCGTTATTAGGCTTTCTAATTATCAAATGGTAGTTAGAAAACATTGGTATTCGGACAGTTCCTACTGTACGATCTTTTAAAAATCTTGTTTATCAAAGACTCTCAAAGTGCACTGCGTAAAACACAATTCACTGTTATTACAAATAAGCAACAATGATTTAATTATTAATGTTTTAAAATGATACTTAAAAGGTTTGTATTAAATTAGTAATGTAATTATTCATTTTTTAAAAAGATCCTGACAAATATACTCAGTAGGCCTACTTTGTGTTGCATTTTGAGTAGAGGAAAATGTACTACAGTATGTCTCTGCAGTCACCCGAGCAGTTGTAAACAACTCAATGGCAAAATGAAAATGATTCCAACCGTTAAGTAATCACATCACATTGAAATTATGGAGTACATACTGTACTACATTGGAAAGGCCAGAAATTTGCACAGGAAATCTCTGTACAATCTATGTAGTGTAACCAGTTAGTAACATTCAACAACATTATTGAGAGGCTTTTTTCATGGTTCAGTAACTTTGTTCATATATCGCGTTATTCATTATTGTGTTAGCCTAATTTTTTTTTTTTTTTTTTTTGTAGCCCTGGTCTTCCCACAAAATTGTTGGGCCCTGAATCCCCTGTGCCACTACCTTTGGTTTTTATTGAAGCATCAGTGCTGGAGAGATTACAATTGGTACATAACGCATACATAAGACTGATCAAATTACACTCAAACTGGCCAAGAACAAACTTGCTTTTTTCCGAAATCATAAATAGTGGCAGTGTGTGTTCGCAAAACAATGGATTAAACACACTTTGCCATTATTTCAGCTACTGTACAGTATTATTACAATTACACAATTATTAAGTGAATGAAAAATTCTAGTAACAATACCATTCAAGGGTATCCTTTTCTGTTTGCAGCCAGTTCTTTTATGTATTGAATAAATTCAACAGGTTTGTATTATAACATGGAAGCAATGTCAACATTCTTAGATGTGTAATAATATTTAGTACTGTTTACTGTTATGGTATTTGATTTACGTATGTACGTTCATAAGTAATTTTTTATGAAGTTTATTACTTTATCTTATTTTGTAATAAAGAGCTTTCACCGTCTTGTTCCGAGCCACTGAGGAAAATTAAAACGGTTAAAATTTTATTTTCTATTTTTGTACATTTTTTATATGCTGAATAAGGATTGATTAAAAAAAAAAAAGAGCAAATCATTGAAGTTAGTGGTGTATCTAGGGGGTAGCGAGGGCGCACGCCCCGCCAAAAAAATACTTGCCCCCCCCCCAAACGTGTTTTTTAAGATTAATTTTCTAATTATGCTTACATCAGATTTGCGTTTCTAAGGTATTGCAGTGTTCTAGTGAGTGTTTAGCCTACAGCTTGCTTTTTACCATATAGTTATGCACGCTGTTCTAATTTTAATTTTTTTTTTTTTTCTAATTTTTCAGAGATAATTGAATTCTTGTATGAAAATGGAAGTTGTGGCACAGCTGCCTACGCCTAGTCTTCCTGATGGTGAAGAAGAAAACATTCTGACAGTATCCAGCACAAATCATCAGATGGATGAGAAAGGAAAAGAAACGGAAGAAGAAAAAACAGTCAAAAATTCTACAGAAACACTAGATGCAAGTAACAAAGAAGGTTGTGTGAAACAGGCTGATATTACAGATGTTGAAATAAATGAAAGTGATAATAAAGAATCTACTACATATGACCAAGAGGAAGTTAAGAAACCAGGAAATATGGAGGAATTAAGTATTACAGAAAATCTTTCAACTAATGATTGTCAAATAAACCAGGGTGCTCTTGCTAGAGAAAATGTATCATCAACTTCAATGACAATAGATGGTGCTAAATGTGATAATGATACCAGTGATTGCGATGCCCCCCCAGTTGTTAGCCACTCTGATGTGGGGGGAGAGCAAGAATCAATGCCAAAACCAAATATGGAGGAAGAAAATGCAACGATAGATGGAGACGATTCCAAATCAATCCCGCAAAAGACTGGAAAAATTGGTAACTTGAACTCTATTCTAAAAAATCTTAGTGGTAAGCAGACCACAATCAGTGAGACAAACACAACAGACACTAAAGAAAACAATGGTGATGATTCAAATTTAAATAATTCTTTGCAGCAATCTAAGGCCTCTTTGTCGCGCAGACGCAAAGCTAATAAACCGACAAAACTGGAACAGTTTGACAAGATTGAGAGTTTAATCGATGCTGCGTCCGATATTACAGACTTTTGTGACATTGCGAACACTCTAACTGGCAGTGAAAGCCCTTCACTTGAACCACATTTTGATGAACCATTCCATACAAACAATATCCAAGTTTCCCCAGAAATACAGGCATTACCCACAACTCTTTCTAGGCAGGCTTCTGCTAGTCCAAATAACTCAAATATGGCTGTTGCTATCACAAATCCACTCCTGCAGAACCAAAGTACTTCGCACCATGATGAAAATAGTTTACAGGTACGTATTTGCCCTTCTTTTATGTTAGTGTGTGAAACACTTATTGTTGCCACTGTTGCACTGACCTGTGCATGTTTTCTAATAACCTTGATATGATTCAATTTCATTTGCTGATATGCTAGTCTCAATAGCACACTTTCTTTTAGATGAGACGTTTAAGCCGTTGGTCGTATGACCCAATGTGCACATTAAAGAATGTAATACATCATGCAAAAAAACAGGAGATTGTGTCCTGGTGTACTACCATAGTTACCAACCATCTCGCATTGTGTGGGGCACTCCCGCATTTTGAAATGATTTTGAATGAATGAATGGATTCGAGAATCAATTCGAGAAAATGTCTCTTTTTCGACCAAAATAACTCGGCCAACCACGCAATTAGTAAAATGAGGCGCATGCAGTCTTGTGCATTCATTGTCACAACCAACCGTTGATTATGTGTGTTGGTTGGTAACTATGTGTACCCAATTCTACTACAAGGAGGACTCCGCCTGAAATAAGCCTTTGGTTTAAAAATTCAATCCCCAGATTTACTTACGCCCTCTAGTCTGTACTGTACATGAAAGCAAGGTTCTATGTAGTGTCTTAAGATATACAAAGAAGTACAGTAGTTCTGTATCTTCTTTTGACTAACAAACTTTATTGAAACACAAGCTTGAGCTAGTGAAAGCTTGTTCTTGTGCGCTACATATATTTAATATTATTATTAAATATGTATGTTTATGTACATATTCGTAAATCAGCTTGTTTATTTTCCTTTCCATCAAATTATGTTCTTTATTCCCAAATGCGATATTGTCAAATGTTATAATAATTTATGTATTTTTATTATTTCATTGAAGGCATCGCAGAGAGCTGTATCTGATATGAGTAGTCAGCAGCAAACCCAGCAACCATCATCCTCCCCAGTGGGGGCTGGAACAAAACCAACAATAATAGTTTTGCAACGAGGGGATATGTTGAAAATGGATTCGTCAGGAAATCTTGTCGTAGTTGGTAAAGGTGCTACTGCGGAAGCACCTCCTGTAGCCTGTATGAACCAGCCTCTTTCAGCAAAGTCAACAATTCCGTCTACTGTACCAGTAGCATCTCAGCCAATCATGCCGTCCGAGCCACTGATTATTCCACAAGTCCGAACCAACTTGGTGCAGCCGACTGTGAAGTCACATTGGGAAGGGAAATCGCTCCTTCCGGAACCAACAACCGTGAAGGTGCATTTACCAAATTCAAATGCACAAGCTGCTGCTATTCTCCAGCAAGCAGCGAGTCAAGTGACGATACCTGCTGTTCACACCTACCAGAAACCAATGGTTCCACATTATTATACACAGACCAGCGGTAGTCCAGTAGATATTGCACCCAAGTATCAACCATGCATGATCCCACAGACAGTGACTGTACAGCAGCAGTACAACCAGGAACAGTTGGCAGTTCCTGCCACTAATGTAAATTCAACAATTGTCCAAAATGCACTGATTGATGGAATACAGCAAAAAGTGTCCGTCAATAAAACGTGGATACCACCTCAAAAGAAATCAAAATCCCTCATGTATGGCCATCAGTCACTGGTGGCATCACAGACAATGACTCAGCAATATCGGCAGGATCCATCAGAGATTGGTGATAATGATTCAAATTCTCCAATTGTCCGTAAGATGCTTATGGAAAGTTTACAGCAAAAGATTGCTGTAAAAACATCAGCGCCTCTAACAGTGCACAAGAATACACACACTACAGGAAAGATCACCAGTGTGGTAAAGAAACCTCAGAATTATGTGAACAAGGTACCCAAGGTTATTCCCAGTACTCGCTACAATGCTATGTCGTCTGTTTTTCAATGTGGTGAGTGCAGCCGTCTCTTTGTAAGCAAGGATTCACTTTTTAAACATCTTGAGACAGACAGGCATTTGGAAATTGGCGTGGATCGTAAGGATGCAGCAGTTGAGCATAGATTTCCCTGTAATGACTGTAATCTGAGTTTTCAGCATAGATCCTCTTTCTTGATTCACCATGACAGATATTGTCAAAAGACTAAAAAATCACGTGAGGAAACTGGGAAATATTCATTAATTTGTGCCATCTGTCTTTTAAAGTTTGCAACTGAATTGGATCTTGCTAAGCATGAGAAATCATGGCATAACCAGGAAAAGATGACCTCATCAAATGGTGATGAAGAAACCAAATCTACAAACCAAAAGAAAATGATTGATGAACCAGTTATCTTGACACAAATCACATCAAATGATGAAGGAGTCTACAAAATGGTGATTAAAGAACCAAATGTAGAGAGTTCAACAGACAGCTCTTCTTCCAAAGAACCCATAAAACCAGTCATAATTAAAATGAGTGGTATTAAAAAGAATGTTGGAAAAATTATATCAGAACATCCAAAGAGAAAGGGCAGAAAGAGGAGAAAGCGTGGCAGAGGGCGCCCTAAAAAGTCACTGAAATTAGCAACGGTGAAAAAAGAACTTTCTAAAGCATTGAAAGATGCAAAGATGCTTCAAGTTCAAGCATCCAATTCTAGTAGAAACTCAGACCGCAAACCAATAGAAATCGTGAAGGATATGCACGCAACCACACGATACCTTATTGACACTCACGGCTCTTTTGATAAAACTCAAGCTCGCCCATTTGTGTGTACGATTTGTGGAAAAGGTTATGATTCTGAACATTGCTTGCTGGAACACATTAAGACACATGTTAAGCCATATTCATGTGGAGAATGTGGATGGGCTTCATCAAGGAAAGATAATATCGCCAAGCATATCGAAACGGCACATAATGGTCCAAGATATGAAGTAAAAAGAAAGCGACCTGGTGAAGAATATTTAACCTCTCCAAAGTCAAAAAGAAAATGTGTAGTCATGGCAAAGGCAAACAAAAAGAGTAATAGAAGACGAAAGAAGGAAAAATCTCAAGTAGCTGAATCAGAACAATTGGAAGTAAAGGAAGAGATTAATGAAAATGATGAAAATATTAACAATGGGGATGAAAATGATGATACAATGCAAATGAACCAAAGTAATGATGACAATTTTGTTGATGTAGATGTTGAGAATTTAGAAAGCCAAAAGGAAGCAGGTGATGATATAGAAGAAGAGCAAGAAACTAATGAGGATGGAACGTGTAAGGAAGAAAAACCAGAAGTTAAAAAGGAACCTGATGATGATGACGAGGAAGAGATTGCGAAATACAGTGGAAGAGTAGATTTATGTCTTGCAAAAAATGTGAAGATAGAGCAAACACCTGACCAAGAAAATGATATACAAGGCCAAAGCTCTGGTAATAGTCCTGCAGATGAGACAGAAGAATTCGAGAACACAGATGAAAAAGAAGAATCTTATGATATTGCCAAAACTCTAGATGTAGAAAATTGTATTGTGGAAATTGAACAAAATCAAGAAGGTAATGATTCCCTGAAGATTGGTGATCAAAATTCAAACGATTCTCAATTAAGTGGAGCTGATTGTATTGCAGAAGCTAGTAACAGTGATGAAATTGCTGTGACAGAGCCACTTGAGCAAGAGCAGCTCGATCCACTAGAGCAAGAGCAGCTCGATCCACTAGAGCAAGAGCAGCTCAATCCACTAGAGCAAGAGCAGCTCGATCCACCAGAGCAAGAGCAGCTCGATCCACTAGAGCAAGAGCAGCTCGATCCACTAGAGCAAGAGCAGCTCGAGAATGAGAAACATTCTGATGTAGGGGTTTCAACACACACTGCAGAAAAACTTGAAACAAATGAAGTTCTAAATAGTGAGGACCATTTGCATGTTATTAACATTCCAGAAATTGAACAAGCTGAAGACTCAAGTACTCTATGCCATGATAGCCAGGCAATGAATGAGGTGGAAGGAAGCAAGGAAAATGAACCCATTGAAACTCCTTCAGAATACAAGGATTCCACAAAATCTAAAACAAATGAGCAAAATCCCATGTCACATGAAGACATTCCAGAACCAAATCCAACAGTACATAGCCAGCCTTTCCCAGTTGATGTGTATTCTCCTGAATCTGAAAACATTTCGAAAATTCAGCAGCTTAACAACCAAATGCTTCCTGCTCCGCCGCCACTGATGAGAAGACCAGACATTGCCGCTGTTGATGAATCACTAATCAATTCTGGGGAACACTCCATTACTGAAACCAATGTCTGTGGACCTCATAATGATGGCAACATGCCAGTCATTAGTTCTGTTCTCAGTCTGCAGAATAACACCATTAATCCTTATTGTCCATCTAGTCAACAAAGTCCATATCAACCTACACTAAGTGATCAGAATACTTATCAAGCAAATTCTCAAGTTGGACAGGTACAAACAAGAGGTTATGAGTTTGGTGGCAGGCCAATAGAACCAAGACCTGTAAGCTACCAGCCAGATCAAACCACACAAAGAGGAAGCTTTTTACAGAATATGCTTAAAGCTCCTCCTTCAAATAATTTTATTCGATTGCCAAACAGACCAGAACCAATCAGAAAGTTTTATAGTCCTCCAAGTAGACTAACTAGTCAATCTGATCTTAACTATTCTACAAATGTGCCTTATCAACCAAGTTTTAAGTCACCTGGTGCACTGCAGAACCAGTTCGTATACAATGGAAATGCATTTCACTACCCACCAAAAAGCAGCCAAATGGAACAGCAGCAGTTCATTCAATCACCCCCAATCAGAATTCAACAACAGAAAGAGTCATTCACGGCTATGCTTGAAGGTTTTCAACCTATGCAAGAGGTGCGGACTACTTGGCCTTACCTTCCTCCACCAAATGGTTATGGAAGTAGGTCCCAGCAGTCACCACACCATCAGTCACCACATCATCAGCCACCACATCATCATCAGCCGCCACATCATCATCAGCCGCCACATCTTCAGTCGCCACATCTTCAGTCGCCACATCATCAGTCGCCACACCTTCAGTCGCCACACCATCAGTCGCCACATCACCAAACACCACATCATCAAACAGCACATCATCAGTCACCCAGGCAAAATTCTCAATTCCAGTATCCTGTTGCCAATATTTCTCCGATTGCACCACCGCTATATAATCAGTATGGAATTCAGAACGTTGCCTTATATCAGGATCGCAATGCCCAAGACAGCGTCACTTATCAAAATGACCACCAACAGAAAGGTAATTTACAGACAGGTCAGATATACACCAATAACAATGCCATTGAGGTTTCCAAAACTCAAGGATACCAGAATCAGAATGCACCACCTCAATATCTGCAACCACCAGCTTACACAACCAGCCGACCAGGAACATCCCACCAGGCAGCAGTCGTGGCAAATGGTCATGTTGCACAGATGCAACTGACTGATCATGAATCTGGAGGTGAAAAAGTACAAACAATTACTTCAAATTTTAAGGCTACATATGTGACACCAGAACTCTCAAATCCAACTGATATTCTGGAAGCATCGGTCAACAGACTTGTCCCAGAGAAGTCCCCAGATCCAGGTATTACCCAGAATGAGGAACAAAATAGTCCATGCATTATTTCAAATAATGATGAAGTTGGAGAATCAGTCTATGGAAGTAATAACCAGCAAAGTCACATTGATAAAAATCATAATGAGTCTGGTACAGAAGTTGGTAGTCTTGAGAATGTTGTAATAGCAGATGAAATTAATTCAAAAGAAAATAAGCAAAATACTCAACAAGATGGTGTGACATCACCAAAGGTTTTCAGTGTGTACACGGAGAGGCCTTATATTTGCCACATATGCAGCAAAGGATTTAAGCGTCGTAACAATTTAAAAGACCATGTCAGAATCCACTCTAGGCCATACAAGTGTGGAGAGTGCTCATTCAGCACTACTCGTTGGCAATATCTTGGGGACCATCTGCGAAGAAGTCATGGATTCTCTGGTGATGATGCTGAACTTGAGAATATCTTTAAGGTGTCAGGTAAAAAGCTCAAGCCAACTGATGAAATCCCAGAAGCAAGTTTGATGCCAGTGACCAGTCAGCTTCCTGGAAGTACACCAGAGGATGGACAAATAATCTCATCTGAATTCAGTTTTGGTAGCATTAAGAAACGAGATCGATCGCGAAAGAGGTCATACGGTGGTGATCTAGTAGATTTTTATGGGCAGACAAATGCTGAAAACGATTTGTTTAGCTCCTCAGAGTTTTCCACACCTACTATTACAAGTGTGTGTTCCACAGCAGGAGATCTGATAGTTAAGGAAGGACCAGATGGGAAAAGTATGTTTGGAACTGAAGTTGCCAATACACATGTACATAGTTCACCAGAGCCAATTGTACATACTTCACCAGATCAACATGAACAACCTGTTAATAAAGAGTCACATGATGGAGTAAATTCAGTTCCTGATGTTATCGA
Organism: Anneissia japonica; assembly: GCF_011630105.1. Taxonomy (NCBI): domain Eukaryota; kingdom Metazoa; phylum Echinodermata; class Crinoidea; order Comatulida; family Comatulidae; genus Anneissia; species Anneissia japonica. Next base: position 202,485 of record NW_022727758.1, read on the forward strand.
CCAACTTAATGAACCTGAAAATTTATCTGTAACATTAGGTGCTGTTGAAGAGCCTGTTGTGAATGACAAAGGAACAGAGGACCGTACAAGTACAACAGAGACAAATAATTTAATTAATGATGATTCTCTTGACAAGATATCAGCTATTAGTAGAGAGGAAGAAGTAGCTGTCAGTCCTTTTACACCAACATCAGGAGTGGCAGCAACTGATGTAGATTTATCAAAGATAATAGTTGCAGAGACTGGTGAAACCTTTGAACAAGGCTCTTTGCCAGATGCTTCATCTTTGGAATCCTCTCCACTTTCTCGTCGTAGACAAACAAAAAGGACAAGAACCAGTGTAGCAGTAACACCACCCAAAAAATGTAGAAGTAGTAGTACCACAAGCATCAAAACAGAGTCGCCAGATAAGCCAGCAATTACTGGGAAAGCGGGTCCAGCTGGTCTTGATCTAACAGACTATTACATTATGGTGGATGTAGCCAAGGGTGTTAGAGATCCTCGCCCATTCAAGTGTGTTTTTAGCGAAGAGTGCCAGAAGCTGTTTAAGTGCAAACAGCACATGCGTGAGCATCTATTCACCCATTTGAAACCCTACAAATGTGATGTTTGCAAACTCGGTTTCCCAAGAACAGACTACCTGGCAATCCATAGCAAAGAGGTGCATGGGATCACACCATCTAAAAGTAAACTGTTCGAGAAAAGAAGAAATGCCAACACCAGAGCCGTGAAATGCAGAATGAGGCCAACAAAGGATCGTCGCAGACAAGCTGTCCAGGAAGATTATGTATTGAATGGAGAGGAGATTGACTTCACTGTGCGTCCACCAGGAATTGTTGCAACTCACTGATAGCTTAGCTTAGAGTTGGTTTTGTGCACAAATGTGATTTTGAATTTCGATTGGTATTAAATTGAGGGAATTATATATTATAAACTTAGGTTTACTTTTAAATCCATACATCTCATTTTAAGATTTTTTTTTTGTATTTAAACATGCTTGTATTACCTCAAATAGGAGTTCAATCATGACCTTAGTTTTAATCTACTGTATTATATTATATTGCATGTCAGTATATTAATCTTTTATGCAGTTTTTATCTGTTTTTATTTTTTAATGTCTTTCGTAGTTGTTCTGTTAAAGTTTAAAGACTTCTTTTGTATGTTAAGTTAGGCATACTCAACGCAGTAATATAGCTGGCATTGGCTGGCTGTGTGTATCAGGTAGACATGTCCTAGTTGATGTTAATCTAGTCTGATGAGCTACGATGAAATATAGTGTAGACTTCTGATCACAATTATTCATTAAGAATATGGAGGAGGTTTTAATTTTCTTTCACTTTTAATATTGTAATGTTTTTTATATAGTCTTAACGTTTTTTGTGTTGACCATGTTTTTATGTCTTCCTGATATACTTAGGTTTTTCGTTTATAACTTCCATAATACTACTGTATATTAGATGTTTAATATTGAAAGGGAATGGAATGAGGAAGATCAAAGCTTGATGAATTATGAATATGCAATGATTATGATGTTTCATATAGTTATAGATTACAGATGTGTTTAGTAAATCATTCCATTTTCTGCTTCCCTTTATAGTAATGACAATGCTAATTTCATTCTTTATCGACAAAAAATTTTGTCATTTAACATAGGAGAATTATTACAATTTATGCTGATAATTGAAATCATTGTTGACCATTTAGTTGCACATATGAATTAGCAACTCACAATTAGTGTAAACAAAATTATATTTTTTTTACTGCGCTGGTTAGCACGCACATACCAGATAATTGTATTGAGACACATTTGTTTCTTGAGGAAGATTGAGCTTTTTTGCTAATAAATCTGTTTAGAATAATTCACTATTGTATGTGTGTATTTTGTGTATCTGCTTATAGCTTACTGCATAAAGCTGGTCTCACATGTTGCGATTTTGCGTACGATAAGCTGCGCTACAACGTTTAAGACTACAATTATTTTAATATATCTAAAATATCGGACGCTTCCATATGACTCAGTGTTGTATCATATACATACTACCTCTCAACACCTTGCTCCAGCAAACATCACAACATGTGAGACCGGCTTTAGTTATTTATAGAGGGTGGGAGTCAAGCCTGCCACCACCAGCTCTTACTATTTTTCAAATAAAGTTTTCAAATAAAGTATTATTATAACTGCAACATATATTGTTGGTAGTCTCCGTCATATTGCAGGTGATCCAAGCTGAGAATAGCCACTTTCATTTAATTTAATGACGTTTCTAACTGTCTCTTATACACATCTTGTGTGTTCCACAGTATTTTGTGTATCTGCTTATAGCTTACTGCATAAAGCTGGTCTCACATGTTGCGATTTTGCGTACGATAAGCTGCGCTACAACGTTTAAGACTACAATTATTTTAATATATCTAAAATATCGGACGCTTCCATATGACTCAGTGTTGTATCATATACATACTACCTCTCAACACCTTGCTCCAGCAAACATCACAACATGTGAGACCGGCTTTAGTTATTTATAGAGGGTGGGAGTCAAGCCTGCCACCAGCTCTTACTATTTTTCAAATAAAGTTTTCAAATAAAGTATTATTATAACTGCAACATATATTGTTGGTAGTCTCCGTCATATTGCAGGTGATCCAAGCTGAGAATAGCCACTTTCATTTAATTTAATGACGTTTCTAATGTAGTTAGGATCTTGGACATCAGGCTGTTAACCCAGAGTTACTATTGTTTAACCGAATAACTTTTGTGAGCAAAGAACTTTTTCCATCAAATACCATGAACATATTAAATATTTTCCTAAGTTAAAAAATGTTTGAGATGAATCTGGCTTAAAGATATGTTGCTTGTGCTTAAAAAAGGGCCAAAAAAGAAGAAAACCATCAAAATATCTATTTTCTAATAAGTAGACACTAGTATCTATAAAATCGATTAATATGCCTCTGAAACCCCTAAAATATATTTTGTGCCTCTGCCCGCTGGACCACTTTCGAGACATTTTGAACAACACCCGACCACGCTCACCATCGATGGATCTGAACTTTTTAGAATGTTTCAGGGAAGAAATAATTAAATTTTGGTACCGATCCAGATGAGGTGGCGGGGAGAGGAGGGTGGGGTTGTCAGGGAGCTTGGCACGGGTGGCACCAGCGAGGGAGGGGGATGGGGCCCCAGCAGGTATTTTCTACATATTGCAATCCCTAAATTTTTTTTGTTTCGCGCCCCCCCCCCCTCCGTATTATTTTATTTCGGACATAGGCCTAAATAATTTCTTCCATATCTTTTGTAATCATTTACGTGGCTAATTAAAAATTGCACAATTTTATTCGGCAAATAATTTTGAATGGTATTATAAATGTGTGCAAAAAAATGATTTAGGCCTAATCATTCATACAAAAGTTAATCGTTTGATCATCTCGGCCGTATTTATTATATATAACAAATTGTAGTAATAAAGATAATTTCGATTTCAATTTATTCAATAAAAATTCAAGAAGCTAGTGAACGCAGAGGCGGAGGGAGCCTTGCCGTTGTAGGGGCGGGGCGTAGCGTAGCGGGAAGGTCCATTATGTAGAGGGGATTGGGGTTGTAGCTCGGTGATTAAAGCTTGCCTCCAATCCTAATTCTTATTATTTTCTTCTAATAAAACAACTTCACTCCCTGTAACGCTGTAATTAATCAGATTAATAGAACTAATATAAAACAAGGATAGGCCTACCAATGCGCAGTCGTGGATCTAGGGGGTATAAGGTGGCTGACCCCTCCTCGTTTACCGTGAAAAAAAAATGACCACTCGTCTTGTGTGTCTGCTTCTCCAGTGGCAAATCCAGGAATTTGAAGTAGAGGGGCTCGGAGAGGGACTTTCAGAGGCGGATACTACCTCAGCCCCACCATGGTTGGGGCTGACGTAAGAACATTTATGATTATGGCACCTCTAGTGAGGCCAGTGTCACTGAAATGGCACTCTTAGTCTCAAAACTTGAGTCGAATTTTCATTTTTCCGCCGTTTTTTGGTTTTGAAAAAATTACAAAACCAATCCCACCCCACCCCCCGCTCGGTTCTTCTCACCTCCCATTATCCACCCCCACTTCCCCCATTTCTAAATCCTAGATTCGCCATTTTCCAGTTGTTTCGTATTCATTTCGGGCACCAACAGATCACAATCTGAGCCCTCTGCAGGTTGATAAATGTTATAAATCGGATGACAATCAATTAGGCTCGTCAGGCCGATTCTATAACACGACCAGGTTAAAAATTGGCCTATTTTGGTAAAAATCATGAGCTAATAGCTCATACATTTTTTTTTGAACGTTTTTTTGACCCCGCCATTTTCTAGTTATTTCGTATTTCATGACACCTACAGATCACAAGAGTCCTTTGCAGGTTGATAAATGCCACTTAAAACCTATTAATCTTAAAAAGCGATGATGATACTCAGATAGGCTCATGTGGCCCAATCCGGGATAAGACGACCAGCTAAAAAATTGGCCAATTTTGGTAAAAACCATGAGCTATTATAGCTCATACTTTTTTTTTTTGAGGATTTTTTGACCCCCGCCATTTCCAGTTGTTTCGTATTCTATGACACCTACAGATCACAAGGGTCCTCTGCAGGTTAACAAAAATGCCACTCAAGCCTAGTTTAAGCCTAAATAATGATGAATCGGGTGGTATCCGGAATTAGGCCCATGTTTGCCGAATCTGGGAAAAACGATCAGGGTAAAAATTGGCCAATTTTGGTAGAAACCATGAGCTATCCCCACCATTGTCCAGCTGTTTCCGTATTCCATGACACCTACAGATCAGAAGAGTCCTCTGCAGGTTAATAAATGCCTTAAAGCAGATTCGGATCTTTATATCCCTTTATCCACCCCCATTGCTAAATCCTAAATCCTGATGCGGAAGTTTGGAAGTTCTGTAGTACATGCAAAAAGTTGATCGTAGGCTACTTATTTAGCCTGCCTATTGAGATCCTCAATGCAACATAATGACTGTATAGAGGACTAACAGGGACCGTGATTTCCTTAATGACCACACTTTTATAATTTTATCCCGGGCCAGTTTATCATAATTTGTATAGTTTTGCGTATAGGGCCATTATTTCTTTTCAATTGCCTACAGATGATTATGTCCTCACGTTTCTATACAATCCCCAGGTTACTAGCCTATATTGACAATAGAGGACTGAACTGAGGGCATTATTTCCTTTCACGTGAGTACAGCTGATTAATGTCCTCACGTTTACATATCCCCAGTGTACCATATTTATTGTACAGATGACGACATGACAAATTATATAATGTCCTCACATTTATATGTAATTCTCATATTGACTATAGAGTATAGGCCTACTGAACGGATGCCGTGGCGTTCACTCACTTGACTACAGCTATTTTTAGACGGGTCCCAAGAAATTAAAATTGCTCAAATATTAGCCTATGTTTTCGTGGGCATCATTTGTTACATGCTGGCAATAACATAAATCCTCATCACCAGCTCTTAGCCCACAATGAATGGGCTGTTGGCACGCAAAATTTTCAATTTAAGTGGCAATTTGATCAAAAAATTACAAATTGTACGTAGGCCTATTTTACCCAAAAATAGTATTTTAAAGGTACATCGTCACTGGAAGATTCAATTTGAATATTTTTGCTAATAAAATTATTTATCAAATGATGTGAATGATAACACATTATGTTAATTTTTTAACGCAAATAAATTACGAAAAAATATATTTTTATGACTTGGCTAAATTTTAGTGTGTTATTATATAAATACGAAAAGAAAGCTAACAACCTTTTGTCTGCCTGATACGTTCTCAAATACTGAACGCATGAAAAAAAATTCAGACATCATCCATTTCGTATTTCGGAGTTAAGTATGTCGTTATCTCCCGCCAAAAAATGGAAAATGTTACACTTTTTACCCCAAAATGTTATTGTGAAGCTAGTATGTAACTACAAAATGCAATTCGAATATATTTGGTATCATACGAAAGCTATTTAATTTATATATTAAATGATGTGTTTGATGACATATGTTAATGTTGTGACCCGCAAAGTACCATGAAAAATTGTTGACGACTCTTTTGGCTAAATTTAATGATCTATATTTTATTTATGAGAAATACTATGCCTTGGCTTACACGGAATGACTGTTGCCACGTTGAATCTTAGATTTTAATGCCGAATTTGACCAAAATATAGTCAAATATTACACATTTTTACCCCAAAACCGAATTGTGAAGCTAGTTTAATTTTAAAAATCACTGGCGGCGCTACGGGGTTGGTGGGGGAGGGGGGATTTTCTTTCCCCCTCCTCCAGTTTCCCCAGCCACTCCCCAAACAGAAGAAAAACCAAAATTCGCCGGGGAGAAAAAAACAAAATGTATTTTCTACATATTAGTAGAGTATCTATATATTAAGCCAGTGAAACCCCTGAACCACTTTTGAAACATTTTAATCGATACAGGACCACGCCGACTTTGCTTTCGTCGGGGACCTCCCCCCCCCCCCAAAATCAAGCGGTACCTGTCCCTCACTTTTTATTTGTTTAGACTTAGTTACCTTAAAACAAGTCCTGATAGGGCCTACCCTTTGAGGCATCACCCTTATTTTATATCAACATGAAACAAAAATGTTTTTTGTTAAAATAATAATAAAAAGAAAATCAATATTTGTTTCACTTCAAAAAAAGTTATCAATCGCGATATGGCAATCAGATAATACAATTTTGATCAAAAAAAAAAAAAAAATGAAGACTAAGAGGCCTATCTGCGGTATAAATCCGTCTATCTTACATTCAGGATTTCCAATTGGTGAAGGACCGATGCTTCTGGGATATGGCACCGGAATAATGAAAGGCCTAACGAAAATAATATTTAACTGCATACCTATGAATGATGCGTTTGGATTACTAAGAAATGGTACCATATTACGTAGTTGTTAATTATTAATACCTCCTCTCCCCATCCGTTTTTCTGGTTTAATTATTAGATCGGTATTAATCCCATCCCCCGAGGATACCCCTATTTTGAGAAATATTACATCTTTTACCTACCGGTATTTTACCATTTTAATATTTTATTGAAGTTTTTTAATACAATTTTGTTTCGTATATAGGTGCGGCCTACTTTACTTTTATTTTTTTTAAATTTTATTTTTTTATTTTTTAATACAATTTTGTTTCGTATATAGGCCTACTTTTATATACTTGCACGCGCAAGTGGATACTTTCCACTGTTTCTAATCTGTTTTTATACGTTTTGATTCATAAGATGATACAGTATTGTCTTATATAGAAATACGTACCAATACGTGATATTCCAATTCAACCTCAGTCCTCAGCGTTCCTGTGGCCATTTTCACCTAATATCCTGAATAATTACCACCTGTGTAGCATAGCGTGAATTATGAAATTCCAGAGAACCGCGTGACATGAATTGACATGACGACGGAAATGGTGGACAAGGTGTATTTTAGCAATAATAAACACCACCATATTTTGTTTATGATTATAGGTCTAAAGTATATTCGTACGTATCAACAAAACTACTAAGGTAGGCTTAAGTATTAAAAGAAAACGTGTAACTAGCAATATTTATTGATTTTAAGTTACGTTAGCCAATAATACGAGTCAGTTTCCATGTAACGTGCATAGCATGGTGTACACAGGGAGTACACTCGGTCGGACGCTGAGTTCTTTTTTCCCGACAAGATTTTTAATGTGTTTTTAAGGTATGTATTTTCATATAGTCGTACCCTTAAAATTGACAAAACATGACTTGTTCATGTTCACAGGAATGGTACTTGCTTCAGCATTCTTGTGGCCATTTCATTAAATATTCTGGACGTACCAACTGTGTGGACCAAAAATGCCAAAAGAACTACGTGAACTCGGAATGGCATATATGGCCGAATTGATGCATTCTTACAGAAAACTCCATAATTTGCTGTATTATAGTGTATTTCCATATATATATATCCATAATCAAATATTTGAACTTGAATGTATATTTCAAACGCCAAACAATACGAGTTACTTGCTTTGTGGTGAGTGCAAGGTAGGTTCTAAATGAACTAGGACTAGGCAATTTCGACAAGAATAGTTGTGATTATAGAGAACTGCTTTTAATCATTTCTTTCCTAGGCCACATTAGATAGAATATTTATTATCTACTAATATCTAAGGGCCATACCAGGGGTTTATCTAGCAGGGGCGGACCCAGTAAGGGCATGTTTTGCCACTAAATTTTAAAAATTTCAATGCAAATCAATATTATGTGTTTTACTACACCTACCTATTTTGAAACTAGTGTCTCCCTTCCCTCTTTCCCCTCCCCTCTTCCAAAAAAAAAATTTTTTTTTGGAAGGGCGTGGCCCGCGAAGGTGAAGTGGGTGCTTGATGATTAGGTAGCCAGGCGCTAGCTTGCAATATTAGGTGATTTTAGGTAGATTTTTAAGTAGGGATTTTTTTGCTTCGAACATTTTTCAATAAGGGCAAGGGAGGTGGGGGGGGGCCGAATATATTTTTTGTGGGGAACATATCCCCATTATAGATATGCCGGCATTGGACCAGACTTGAATGACTTTTTAACACTGAGTATTCAAAATAAATCAATTAAAATAATATAGTCTATCAAAATAAAGTCTATCAATTTTATCTATGAACCATAGACCTACATTAACATGGTTAGTGAGGTATTTAAAATGATAAAATTTCATCAAACAAGTTGCAATTAAAGCACTACCATTAAAGACATAAAGATATTATGAAATATATGATTTCTTGTATCTGAATTTAATCAGTCTTAATATGCGAATAAAATAGTCTACGGCTTTAAAAAAAAAAATTATTCAGCCCTATTCTTTTTTTCTTTAATCTGTTCAGTTCAGTTAGGGGTCATCCATAATTATCAACATTTTCAAAAGAGTACAAAACATACGCTTTAGGGGGGAGGGGTTGAAATTGTAGGCATAAGTACTCTTTTATGAAAAACATAAAATGTTGATCTCAAAATGAGTCTCTTATACACATCTAGATGTGTATAAGAGACAGGTGTAGCATAGCGTGAATTATGAAATTCCAGAGAACCGCTCACATTGACACAACCTCGAGGCGCTTAACAACAACAGAGAAGCAGCAAAATTAATTAAGTTCAAATGATTGGTTTGATGATTATCAATAAATGTTATTATTACAATGCTTTGGTAATTGGAACCATTTCAAGGCCTGTTACTTTCCTATTCATCCCAAAGCCTTTCATTTTTCTTTCACTTTTGCTTCTTGTCTTTCTTCCTTTCCCTTCAAATATTCCTGATCTTTACTTTTATGTTTCCTTATCTTATCTTTCACATTCCTTTCTAAGATTCCTTATCTTTCCTTTCATTTTCTTTCTTATAATTCGTATCTGTCTTTATTTCATTCTTATATTTCTTACAATTTCTTTTCTTTTCCTTTTTAATGAAAAAACAGAAAAAAGTATGTTTTGTACTCTTTTTAAAATGTTGGTAGTTATGGATGACCCCTTACCTATCCTCAGTCCTTAATTTCGTGTCATGTCTTTCTGCTTCTCATATTGCCTCTGATTCTATTTTTAGTTGGTTTTCTTTGATTAGAATATATTATATTATTAAAACAAACTATACTCTATAATAATGCATTGTAATACACATACTACCAGGCTTATTATTTTGTTAATAAGTGTTTGAGTCTACAAAAATGTGAACAGTGTAATTATGGCTGTGAATAATCGCTAAATAACAGATAAATTTTCTCATGAAATTATTTTTTTTTCAATATTTATGGTTGAAATTTCGAGGTACTGTAATACCAATACACTTTGATTAATTTCCCCGTTTCTTGTTTTTTTGGTTCCTATGCTGTAAAGTAGTAGGAACCTTTGAAATGATCTGGATGTTCGTTTGTAAGTCTGCGACGCTGATGTTATAAAATTTGTTGAAATATTGTGAACAAGCGAACTTGAATTTCCAAAACCCTGCTGGTTATAATTTTTGCATACGTAACATGTAGTAATTTTCATGTAATTGTGCCATATTTCTTGAAAATTCTTGTAGGATAAAATAATAATAAAGTAATAAACACGATTTATTACCCCGCCATCCAAAACTCGGAATAATCAATGATACTTTAAATTATTAATTATTTTGATAAAAACCAGATACTATGTACCAAAAAAAGGACTATTGCTTTAAATTAAAAACATATTTTGAGTTCTAAATAACAATCCTGGATCAGCCCTGGGTAAGCGGTACAGAACATCAGGGCCGCCAAGAGGGGAAACTGCGGTGAAGGCACAACAATTTTTTGAAGGGGGTCCAGTCAATCTGGAGGGGGGCCATAATTAGAGGACCCATGACATTATTGAGGGCTCACAATAGTAATTAATATTTAGAAAAATGCTACCTGCAGTTTGTATGGGCCCCTTACCAGTTCCCCTGAAGATCTCTGTCTCTTATACACATCTAGATGTGTATAAGAGACAGCTTCAAACATTTTTCGGTAGCCCTGCAGAACATTGACGAGGAGAAGCCAATAATTTTGGCATGGAACACTGCTTTAAAAAAGTTTTTTATTTATTTATTTTTTTTGGCAGTCTTAAAAGTGCCATTTCTGGGAATCAGTGCTATTGCTTTTTTCTTGTTTCACATGTTTATTGATTTCTTTGACCTGCCCCTCATCTTTTGTTCTATCAATATTTAACTTTTTCTTATCTCTTCTCTGTATTTGTTCTAATAGGAGGAGGAACACAGGGTTTCCATTTTTTTTTTACAAACTGGAATACAAATACAAACTGTTAACAAAACATAATTCATTTTTCAAAATAAAGATGATGTAAATAAGTGCTTTAAAACAATAGGTCTACTGAAAACATTTTCGACCATGGAATTCTGTTTAAAATTTTAAAAAATCAAGAACAATTTCTTAATTGATTATGACAGTCTGATTTAGAATTGTATAATATATAGGCTAATCATTTATTGTGTATTATATATAGGCTAATTGTATATTGTATTTATAGGCTAATATGGGGTATATGTATATATATATGGGGTATATATATATACATATATATATGTATATATATGGGGTATATGTATATATACATATATATATATACATATATATATGTATGTATACAGTGTATATGTATATATATGTATATATATATATCTACCTGATAGGAATTTTAAAACCATTTGAACTCGAATATAGAATAGATACAGATATATATCTAATAAATATATAAAGATCTTTATATATATATATATATACTGTATATACTATATATATTTCATTTTATATATATATATATGTATGTCTAATCAAAGCTACTGTTGAACCTCTCATTTTTTCGTCATATATATATATATATATATATATATATGTATATAATATATATATATATGTATATGTAGATGATTAAATCTAATGTGATAGAGCTAAAAGGCCATAAGGAAAATGTTGAAATCGTGAACAAATTATTATTGTATTTTAGTGGTAACACAATATTTCGTTAAAGTTTTGGAAGGGCCGACTGATAAAGTTGTAGTGTTACAGCATTGATGCGTAACCATTATTATTTGTTAACTGCTATGGCTTTGTTAATGAGATGATTGAAAACATGTTAATGATGATGGAAATCAGGGGGGCGGATTTACTGTCCCCTTCCTTTTGGAAAGCAAAAAAAAAAAGAAAGAAAAAAAGAAAACATTGGTCGCAAAAAATGGACCCCCTAGGATAGTGTTATCTTCATCGGCCCCACTTGATTCCCCAACACTAGGCTGGTGGGTGCACTTTCTCAGAAATATATCAGTAAACATTTTTGGTAATTATTTGTGTTCTAAACTTTTGTGTCTCTTGAGTATGTTCGGACCTTTGTCAGATAGCTTCTGAGAGGCTGTGTGACAATTTTTGGGGACTACTCGTCCAGGAAATAATACTATACAAGAACACTGATGAAAAGAACAAACCTAAGTCGGGCAGAATATTACTTGTCCCTAAACTGGATCATCCATATTTAAAGCAAGTAGACCTAAATTACCAGCATTTAATGAAGGCACGATTTATCTGGATTCTTATTTAAAACGATATGAAAGGTATGCCACATGATTTGGCAGTAAATTTAAGTTCTTTATTAACAGGAAAATCTTTTTAAGTTTATTTTAGGTTATCTACAGCCGAAGCAAATGAATACAGATTACTTAAACTCTTCTACTGAAGCATTTCCAGTTGACATGATGGGATTGACATCTACATCTTGCAAGACCTGAAACTGGAGAAAGTGGGCATTAATTTGCGGTTTGGACTAGATGGATAAAATTAGCAGATGCAGACAAGTTATGACATTTTGCTACGAGAACAGTTTACAGATGGATGTGGGCGTGAGTAGGTACTTTTACTTTGCGAAAGTCAGCCGAGAACTGCTATGGCTGAAATTCTGAAGCAATACGTTGGAGCCTGAGGAGAAATGTTCGGTCAGCTTTAGGGATCCAGTTTTAAAACCCGTACCAAATGCAACCACAAAACCAGTAAACCCTAGTGTGAGAGCTCCATTCCCATCTCAAATGGTAAGCAAACCCACTCCTGTAACTTGTTATATGTGTCATCAATACAGTAGGTATTGGAAAGAAATTGTCAATTTTTAACATTGTCTAATCCAATAATAATTGTTATAGGAGTCAGAGTTGGACACATTGCCAGAAACTGCAGGCAGTACAGACAAATGTGCCGGCTTATCTTATTCCAAGTCATGTCAACCAAATCTACTTTTCCATGAAGAAGGTAGTAATGAAGATCCAGAAGTGGATAAATATAAACCAGACATAAGTGCTTGCATGGTTGAAAGGAAAGTAGCATCATTAGATGACTGCTGCTGCACAGATGAAGAGGGTAGTCAGGTAACGCTTACATGTGGGCATTTTCTTTCTATTATGAGCGCAGCTTGTAAAATTTACTAAGAGAATGCCAGTTTCCACAGGTACTGTTGACTCGCATCCAGTTTCTGTTCTCCGTGACAGTGATGGCATGGTGTAGTGTTAAATAAAGGATTTGTTTTTGTGTTACCTGGACAACTGACTGGAAAATAACCCTGTGTTTTAATAATGGTACTGTTAGGAACTCAAGAAGAACCATTATATATCTGAACTTCATAATACAATATAGTTTAAATTTGATGATGTTTCAAAATTGAATTTTCTGTAGTATTTAAAATGTATTTATTGTATTGTTTCCATATTTATAGTTCTATTATTATTTTTCTGGTATTTTAGTATTCTCATTTGGGACCACGTTGGAAATAAGTTGCTTTTTGTACTTTCCAGGGTTTTTATCCTGAAATGTTTTCCCAGTCAATATCCTTTTTAATGTTTTTATATAATTTCGGTGCCTTTCGTATGTGTCTGTGTATATTTGTACACGCCAATTTGGAAAAGCAAATATATAATCTCTATTTATACCCTTGGATAAAGAATATTTATTCCAATAATTAAACTTTAGTAATTCTTGTGGCCATTTTCACCTAATATCCTGGACGCACCCACCTGTGTAGCAGATTTTGAATTCCAAAGAACCGCTTGACATGAGTTGACGACGGATATTGTGGACAAGCTGTATTTTAGCAAAAAAAAAAAATGCCATTGTTTAAAAAAAAAAAATTTATGATTATGGGGTATATTTGTACGTATTAACAAAACGAGGTAGGCCTATGTGTTGTATGTGTTAAAATAAAACAATTGCAATTTGTATTTTTTTTTTTAGACTTTTAAGTTCCGTTATCAAACAATACAAGTCAGTTTCTTTGTAGGTGTGCTTTGCATGGTGGAAATAGACTCAGGCGGACGAACGCGGCTTGTTTCGAAAAGGATTTTTGATGCGATTAGGTAGGCCTGTGCATTCTATATACTTTTACACGCCGATGAAAATAAATTTGCAAAATCATGTTAGACTAATAATTTTCTTATTTTTATAGTACAAGGATATTTTATTTATTTATTGTCTTTTTACTGCACTTTCAGTACTTGTGTACTGTTTTCCAAAGTCGTACAGTTGCATAATTAAACAAATATTGAAATGCAATGCAAGTAATTTTGATTCCTAGATGGCGGGAAATGAGCTTTCCTGACTTCTAGTTTTCTTTAAAAAAAAAATTTAAAAATCAGCTAACGGGTCCTGAAACGGTAGACCTAGAAGTTTTTATTTATTTTTTAACTAAGACACCCCAGATCCGCCAATGTGAATTGCGAGAAAATGTAACTCGGTTGGGGACTGGATAAACACTTCTTTCTGCTCGATCTCCTCCTTGTTTTCTTGCATTTCTCTCTGATCATACAAAAATCTCCATAAACATTATATATTTTCTGCCAAAAAGTGGGGGGGTCCTCCGGTTGCGCCAGCCATGTCCTACGTAAAACGGCCATGGAGGTCTGAGATAATGCTTAACTATAGTGTTGGACCTTCCCTATTTCTACCCCATAAAACAAAAAACAAAAATAAAAAAAGTCCATTGAATCTTCTGACTGATGATATAATTTCTTCGTTCCTTAAATCTATCATGTCTCAACCTTAATGTTTCTTCTTTTTTTTTTTTGGCAGATGAAGCAACAGAACATGACCCATGCAGCAAGTCACGAAAAGTGTACTGAAGTTTTGTTAGAACATTTGCTGAATAGTGCAATAATCTTGGTAAAGGAACAGGGACGTAGCCAGGATTTTGAAAGGGGGGGGGGGAGCTGTTATGCGAATTACGTAGGACCCCAGCAGGGTCAAACCCCCCTGTGAAGTAGCGCACTCTGAACGTTCTTAGGACTGTTTGAGAGGATAAAGTGAAAATTGCAATAGACGCATTATAAAAAAGCGCAAAAATAATTATATAATAAATTAACAGTGGCAGATCCAGGAATTCGAAAGAGAGGTGAACCAGGGAGGGACATTCACAGACTGAGGAACCACTCACCTCAGCCCCACCATGGTTTGGGGCTGAGGTAAGAAAATTTATGATTAGGGCATCTCTAGACGGCCGGAAATTACACTCTCGCACTTCAATTTGAATATATTTTTCTTTTTTTCCTTAAAAAATGAAGGGGGGAGGGCCTTGAATCCACCTCTGCTCAAAACATTCTTTATCCAGAATAGAAAAATCACGAAAAATGGACATGAAAAACCAGATCACATCCTAAAAACAAACAGCAGTCACTAAGACATACATCAGGAGCCGACTCGATGGAGTTTAATGTCATACCCAGGGGAGGGCACAGATCTGTTTTGAAAGGTGAAGGGAGAGGGCTTTTTGTGAGTCGACACCCACCTCAACCCCACCATGGTTAGAGCTGAGGTGAGAAAATTTACGGAAATAGTACCTCTAGATGGCCAGAAATGACACTTTTAGTAAAATTCATCATCGTCACATCACCATTAGTCAAAATGAAGCGCCAAAATAATTCTCATGATCTTTTATCAGGGATTTTTGACAACCATAGAAATCTTATTAATGTGTGTGTGATATACCACAGAAAACAAAGCTTAAAAACATTGTCTTTGAGTATGTACTTTACATAGGCCTACTTCAAAAATGTTATTTCACCACCACCTCAGCCCCACTATGGCTTGGGCTGAGGTGAGAAAATTTGAGGAAATAGTACCTCTCGAGATGGCCGGAAATGACACTTTCATATAAGTAAAATTCATCATCATCACATCACCATTATAGTCAAAATAAAACGCCAACAAATTTCTCATGATCTTTTATCAGGGATCTACTTAATACCCAGGAAAACTTAGGCCTAAATATAGCTTACTAAGCTTTAACTATACTATATTATGATCCTTTTTTTTCACATTTAGCACAATTTCCTTCACTTTTTATTGCTGTTAATATTATTATCAATTATTACTATCATCATCATCATCATCATCGTTATTATTATTAGTACTTATTACTATTAGTAGTAGTATTATTAAACAAAAATTTAAAGAAACTTGGAAAAGGATAAAAACGAATTTGAACCACAGTATCGCATTTCTATGTTAAAAGACCTGGCCTGAGATTTATGGATTTAAGATTTTTTAAAATCAAGCTTAGGCCTATGTGTTCTATTAGGCCTATGTATAATGTGTACTGATGCATATTTACATGTTTTAGAAGTATACATTTTGAGTGATCCCAGGAAAGAATTTGTATTGGCTCAAGAAGAAGCTTTAAAATGTTAACACTGTGTACAAAGGGGGGGGGGGAGCTGCGGAACCCACTTTCCCCCCTCCCCCTCCCATATTAATGGGGCAATACAATACTGTTTGTGAGAATTATATTTGATAGGGTTTGGAAAAAAATAACAACAATTAAAAATCATCACATTGGCCTACTTGCTGCTACTTGGAAATTGGACTCGCTATAACATAAGCTCAGTAGTTCAATTCCTACCCAAATTACTTTATTTGCAATTATTATGGAACATGCTGAGCATTCAGTATGATGAACTAAAACATTCCTAACATAAAAAACAGCATTGAATGGCATTACAGTATTCAGTGGTACATGGAAATAGGATATACACACCAGATAACTAGCCTGGTGCTTAACCACTACAACATTGAGCTTGCACTTTCCCAAATCAGTATTTGTGAAAGTCACTGAGAATACAAAAACAATATCTGTAATTTTTTTTTTTTTTTTTTTTTTTGCAGGCGACAGACAACTCTCTGCAAGATAAGTAACTTTTGATGTACATCAAAGAATTAATACTGTAAGTATTAAGTGAAATATACTGAAGCTTTATGAAATTATTAACTTTATTATTACTTTAATTTTGTTAAATTCGTGTTTGTGTCTAATTTTTTTTTTAGAATCTGTTTTTGGTGGATGCAGCAACTCAGTTGCAAGACAGGAAAAGTACTGCTGCAGAGGAAGACAAGGAAGAGAAACCTATTATAATTAATTTTGTTTAATATAGGCAATTTAATTTAATTTAGTTAATTTAATTTGTCATGCCTAATACAATACAAAGTTTGGCTAACATCTTGCTGAATATTGTGATGCAGTAAACCCGGTAAAAGCAGTTGTATTATTTGTAGACTGGGTCCCAGTCCCTAATCTTTGTCTTAATCTGTAAAAAAGCTGGGAAATCGATTTTAGCACCAATGGCGTTCCATATTACCTATTTGCTTGGCATATCATAGTAAACTTTTTCTTCGCATAAAAGTTTCTCGATATATACCGACGCTGGTGGCACTTTCCAAAATTAGCTAATACTAGGAAAGCCTATAATTAGAGACTTGTGGCAAGTCTATATTATTTGTTGCAGCATCAAGACAACAATTGCTTAATTCTGAAAAAAAAACTGAGTATATTGTACAGAAGATATAAACTGGCTAATTACAATCAGACCAGAGAACCAGAAAACTACTATGATTACTAGCAGAGCATTTTAACTTTCTATATAATGAATTGTTGATACCTAATAATTTACATTGTGCTTTTGGTTATGAAGATAATAAAAAATATAAGTATGTGTGTTGACTTTTCTTTGCTGTTCAAAGTGGATGCAGGTAAGTTGTTGCAGCATCAAGACAACAATTGCTTCATCCTGGAAAACTGATTATATTGTACAGAAGATAAGAGAACAAGAAAACTACTGTAACTTGCATTTGAACTTTCCATATAATGAATTTTTGATGCTGAATAATTTTCATTACACGATTTTGGTTATGACGATCATAAAAAAAAACATATCACTAGTCTTTTGATGTTTCTTTGCTGTTCAAGTTTGAAGACGGATGGCATGACTGATGGATGCAGGTAAGATGAAAAAAGCGCCCTCCAATAGAAAAAGGCTAATTTTGTGTCCCTCGATTTCTATTGGAAGTGGTGCTGAAGGGTGCCCTCCAATAGAAAGCCCAAAATTTCCAGGGTCTCTAAAATTATTTAAAGGGGTCCTGTGTGGTGCTGAAAATCGCCCTCTATAGCCATTTTAGTTCAACGTTTTTCGGTGGTCTCTTATTTGTCATTAATTTAATTAATAAGGTGGTAGTGCCCTCTAATAACCAGTTTTTATGCCATTCTGAAAAAAATTGGATGTTAGAGGGCGCTTACTGCCATTGACAGTTAAGACACCCTAAAAAACTTTAAATTAAAATGGCTATTTAGGGTGATTTTCTTCACTATTTTTATCAGAACCGGACAGATTATTGTGGCCAAATAACTTAGTCATATTTAGGGCCTTTTTCTATTCGAGGGCGCTTTTTTTTTTTTGCCATCCTGATTTTTCGACTCGAGAAAAAAACAATACTCAATACTAAACTGAATACAATGAATATTTATTTATTCAAAATAATCAATACTAAATTACAATGAATATTTATTCAAAATACTTCCAAAATTATACAACATTACAATGAATATTTATTTGAAATTGAAAGCTTTAATTGCCAAATCAGTTGCCACAATCTGAAAGAATAAGAAATTAGAGCAATAAGCTATAGAAAAGCTATAGTGGGAAAGGGAAAATATTTAAAGTTATTTTTAATTGAAACATTTACGAAAATTAGTACAACAATGTACAAGTCCAGTGGAAAGGGAAAATATTTAAAAGTTATTTTTAACTGAAACATTTACGAAAATTAATACAACAATTTATAAGTCCAGTGGAAAGGGAAAATATTTAAAGTTATTTTTAATTGAAACATTTACGAAAATTAATACAATTTATAAGTCCAGTGGAAAGGGAAAATATTTAAAGTTATTTTTAATTGAAACATTTACGAAAATTAATACAATTTATAAGTCCAGTGGAAAGGGAAAATATTTAAAGTTACTTTTAATTGAAACATTTACGCAAATTTATACAACAATTTATAAGTCCAGTGGAAAGGGAAAATATTTAAAGTTATTTTTAATTGAAACACTTGCGCAAATTTATACGTCCAGTGGAAAGGGAAAATATTTAAAGTTATTTTTAATTGAAAATTTATAAGTCCAGTGGAAAGGGAAAATATTTAAAAGTTATTTTTAATTGAAACTTTACAAAAATTAATACAACAATTTGTAAGTCCAGTGGAAAGGGAAAATATTTAAAAATTGAAACATTTACGAAAATTAATACAATTTATAAGTCCAGTGGAAAGGGAAAATATTTAAAGTTACTTTTAATTGAAACATTTACGAAAATTAATACAATTTAAAGTTATTTATTATTACATGTTAATCAAATAATTTCAGAAACAAGTATCAAATCAGAAATCAGTGTTAGCATTTATTTATTCCACAAAGCAATTTACAATGGACATGAAATTTATAATAAGAAAATTCACAAAGTTTTTCTAGCAGACTCACCATTCAGTAGAGGAAGCAAAATTCGCCCATTCAGCAAAGCAGGGCTGGTCCACTTGTTACAGAGGTGCAATGTCTAAATTTTCTTCAGAATTTATAGAAAAATAAATTGCATTAATTAGATTTAGGATGAGAAAATACAAAAATGCACCATAAATATCAAAATGTTTAATTGTTCTAATTCTAGAAAAAAAAATATAAATTTGGTCAAATAATTAAATTTTAATTTTATGAACTACTAATCATAAAATAATTAAACATTACATGCAGAATGAAAATGATAGTATGCATTTTATAATTAATGCTTGCTGTACACAACAAAGATAGTTCTGGAAAGAACTATTGTTGGTTGAGAATGCAGGGCTGGTGGAACGTTTTCAAAGTGGGAGGGGGCCCAACTAGTAAAATGGATGGGAATATGAATCGGGAAATCTGGCTTCAAATGTAGGGGGGTGGGGGTCAAAATTTTCCCTAAAACCCCCAAAAAGAAGGCAATCCGAGGATCTTCAAATTTTTATTCCTAGAGGCTGGGAAATGAGCTTTCCCAACTTTTAAGCTGGGTGTATCATAATGACAAGTTCTTCAAAATTCAAGGATTTCCCTCTTTTGAAAACGGTTAGCTTAATGTTCTCATTCTTAATTATTACATTAAAAAGGCCTGTTATGTGTGTACACATACATAAAAAAATTGAGTAGTTGCATACATATTCTTTTTCCATGATGGCGGGAAATGACTTTTCCGACTTTTGAAGAGTCTCTTAACGACTTTTAAGTACTCCAAAATTCAAGGTTCTCGATTTTTGAAAACGATTCCATAAATCAATGAACCCCAACGTGAAAGGGGGATTCAGGTTCTCCCCGGAAAAGTGTTGATTTCTAAATGGCGGGAAATGAGCTTTCACGACTTCTGAAGTTACTTTAATTTGAAATTCTTCAAAATTCAAGGTTTTCCCCTCTTGAAAATAGTCAGGATAATTTTTCTCATTCTTATTACAGTAAGTGTATACATAAAAAAAATTGAGTTGCATACATATTCTTTATTCCAAGTATTGATAAATCTCAAAAAGAAAGGGGGTGCGGGGATCTCCCCCTGGAAAAATTTTATTCCTAGATTGCGGGAAATGAGCTTTCCTGATTTCTGAGGTGTTTTATTGACTTTGTGTTTGAATTATCTCAAGAAACGGCTGCACAGACATGACTAAAAATAACAGTGAGTATTAGGCATAGCCCAATGAAAAAAAGGTGTGAATTTGAGGGTCATTTAAAATCCTAAGGTCCCACCTAAATATCTCTAAGGATAATCAATGGATCAAAATTTCCCTTTGACTATAATTTGTCATGTTTCATTGAAAAAAGGGTATGGATATAAGAATCATTCAAACAAGAACGTCCCAGACCAGATATTTAAAAAAACTAATAAAATGATCTGAATGAAACTTTCGTGAAAGTTTAATCAAGTTACAAGGAAGATAAATTTGAATTATTGGTGACGATCCAAAGTCGGGTTTGCATGGAGGCCAGGTCCCACACCTAAATATCTCTAGGACCACGTAAAAAAATAGGTTTACTATATTACTGTAGGCATAAACAATAGTTATATGATGAATATCTAAATTAGTGCAATTACAGTAAAGCTGTACAGCATTTTATATGTACTAACTTCACTTTTTTCGGAACTGATTGGGAATTATTTTTAATACATCTATACAATGTGACGCTAAAAACCAAACCCCCATATTTATATTAGCATAATATTTCCATTTAACCACTAATACATGGTATGCATTTTCTTTGTCAGGTATAAGAGTGTGATGTTCCAGAAGATGTAAGGCATTGGCAGGTGTACAACTGATACAATAAAAGGAATTCGAAAAATTGAGTGATTAAATTTTGGTGTGGATGTGAATATATGGACTATTCAAAGCAAAATGTC
>NW_022727758.1:225153-279058 GCF_011630105.1 Anneissia japonica
GTTCTAACCAGAGCATATACTGTAACACATATTTATTATTTTAATATTTTTAATATTTTCCAAATTAAAACTGAAAGTAATAAAAAAAAATTCATTTTGATGATGATGATATTACAATACAAAGACAGACTAGTTTCTGTTAGCTAATAGTGCCTTGAGCACTTACAGTGGATGTACGAGCTATACAAATCATTTAAATTATTATCTCCGCCATGAGATATATGTTTCAGTCATGTAAAGCTTGTGTGTGTGTGTGTGTAACATTTTTGTGTTTTGCATGTTTTTTTGTGTGCAACATATCTTGTATGCAACATGTCTGTCTGCACAGACATTATTGAAAATAACAGGGAGTGAGGTATAACTCAATGAAGAAATGATTAAATTTTGGTGATTGTCCGAGTAGGGTATGGATGTGAGGACCAATTAAAGGATTTTAGAGCAAACGTTCAAGACAAGATATTTTAAAAACTAATCAACTAATATGAATGAAAGTTTAACCAAGTTGCAAGGAAGATATTATTAAGTGTTCATGATGATCCAAATTTGGGTGTGAATTTGAGGGTCATTTAAAATGTCCAAGACCTAAACATGGCAGAAACAATAGATAATGAATATTTAAATTAGTGCAATTATGTAAAGGTATAGCGTTTCATATATACGAACTTCACTTTTTTCAGAACTGATTAAAAATATTTTTAATGCATCTTTACATTTAAACATGTGACGCCAAAAACCAAGTCCTCATATTTCTACTTGCATAATATTTCTATTTCAACACCAATACATGGCAGGTATTTTTTTGGTCAGCTATAAGAGTAAAACGTGCCAGTGTGTTAGCCACAAGATGTAAGGAATAAGCAGGTGTACAACTGACACAAATGAAAAGCGTTTTGTGTTAGTGTGTAATTTTTTAAAGTAGATGGTGGGTTGGAAATTAGAAACATATTTTTGAGGATTTATTTTACAGAAAGAGATTGATGGTGGGCAGAGATGCTCTCTACTGAGCGCTATTATTATTATCATTATTGTCTTTTTCCAGAAGTACTGTAGCTGGATTTTTTTCCCCTATCTTTTTGCACTGGGATTTCCCCCCGGGACTTCCTATGCTTGGAACTTTTCCATGATTTGTCGAAGCATAGACCATACATAAAGGATGTGCCTCCTAATATTTAGTGTCAATCTAAAGTGGGGTGTGGATGTGAGGACCAATTAATGTGATTTAAGGGCAAACAGTCTACACCAGATATTTCAAAAATTGATCTTTGAATGAAACTTTCGGGAAAGTAACCAAGTTACCAGGAAGAATTTATGTGTTGGGAGACGATCTAGTTTAGGGTGTAAATTTGAGAGTCATTTAAATTTGTCCCAGACCTACAGTAAATATCAATGGGTATGATTGAAGCTTTGTATAACAGTTTGTCAAGGTCTAGTAAAGAAATGATTAAATGTTTGTGACAATCCAGAGTAGGGTGTAGATATGAGGACCATTCAAAGGAAACGTCCCAGACCAGATATTTCGAAAACGGTGTAAATGTGAGGATCATTTAAATTTCTGATGTCCCAAACATATATCTCTCAAAAGTTGTTAATGGGTCTAAATGTTCACTTTCTGCAATAGTTTGTCAAGGTCAATAATTATTAGAAAACCACTTTATGTAGTTTTGTTCATTGTTTTGTCAGATTAATGACATAAATGAAATAATATTATTATTTTGATCTCTCCAATTGTATTACCCTGTTAATTATATTAATTTCAATTAAAAACTTATTTCATGAAAATTTAATTTTAATTTATTTTAAAATAATTTAATTAGGGTTTTCGTGTGTTGTAATATTAAAATTGTAATGTTTATTCTTAGTGAGGAATCAAGTCGAAGTTTTTTCCACTCACCATTCAGCAGAATTAACGAGCACAAAACAAGAAAGCAGCATTATAGCCATTCAGCTGAGCAGGATGAGCCCACTGGTTTGCTGAAATCTTTGCAATGTTCAGCCTTCTACAAAATTTTTACTGAAATAAAATACATACATTCATTAAAAAATCAGAATTAGGAAATTTTTGAATATTTAAAAACTGGGGGAAAAAGGGGCATAACCACCAATTTTTACACTTTTTTCCCCCAGTTTTGAAATATTAAAAAATCTGCATCTCATTCACCTTTGCTCAGTTTTTGATCAAACTACTTTTTTCTGTCTTAGAAAAAACAGTTCTACAACATATCAAAACATTTTTTTTCCTCCGGAGCCTGACTTTAAATGTAAATTTTAATTAGAATAATGCTTGTCCATAGCAAATAAAAACATTATTTTAATATTATTATTACTATCATCATTATTTAATTCCAACATTAGGTCAAATAATGAAATTTTAATGTTAATCATTAATGTAATTATTTTTAAAACAAGAATCATACAAATGTATATAATATTTAAACATATATTTAGGCGCGATAGCCAAATTATTCCAGAAGACAAATCTGTGTTCTGACGTGCTTTCTATTGTTCTACCAAAACGCCTCTAAAAACACTGTTTGAATAGTGCATCGTTTGGACGCCGATATTCTGTTTTGGCCTTTGCTCCTCCCCTTTAACCATGGCCGATTAGATGCACTGTACAATGCGTCCAATTATTATTAATTATTATTATAGACAACTCTCTAAAATGAATCATAATACGCCTGAATGTAGTCGCATGTCCTCAAACACATAACATTCAAACGATTACATCCACCACGTTTGTTATCATTCATTCAATCATTTCACTTTACTCATATAAAACATCAATAAAAAAAAGCGGTCAAAAGTCGTGGCTCAAAAGCCAAATTATATGCGAGTCTTACATTAACAATTTCAAATATACACAAATGATTATAAATATAAATATAAGAATTGAGACAATGTGATCCTGCAATGTAAACATGCCCTGGCAAATCCCTCTTTGTTTAAGAATCCTGTATCAAGCTGGTCAGGTTATATGCAAATGATTTTTGAAAACCAAACCAAACCACATCATATCCACAATCATATGAAATACAAGAAGATTGAAATTTAGTCCTCTTTCCAACTATTGACCTGAGCCCAAGCGATATGACTGTGTGATGTCCACTTTATCATTCATATCTAAATTATCAGCAAAGCAACACAAACTCCTGATCGTGACATTCGATCAACCGCTGTATTGGAAGGCAGTGAAAAAAATCAATGAATGTTCAGAACAGCACCTTAATGACATTACATTAATGTTGGGTACTTTTGATACATCAGCAAACCTATTGGGCTGCATAGGGTACTTATATGACAAATCCTGGTCTCTGTGAAATTCTTAAAGTAATTTATGGAGAAAGTTGTTCATGTGGCAAAGACAAGCCAAACCAGTCACTCCGCCGTAAAAATTGATTTTGAGTTATTAATACAGGGTTAAAGAGTAAAATAAGAGCTATAAAATGGTTTAAAAAAATCATTAAAATCCGATATTTCCTTATGAAGTTACAAGTGTTTAACTATACAGCGTTTTAAAGAACAATTATGAGAAATCAGCCTTCAAAGTTTATGATATCGGGCATTTCTCATGCAGCTAAACTATCATAAAATCTTTAAGAAGTTTTGTTTTAACATTGAAAATGGGGGAAAAACATAGCATAATGCACAGATATTATAAAAGGTTGGTTTAGTGCAATAAAATAGATTTCAAAAAATTTGACATTCCAGCATATTTTGGCCTTTTTCTCTGAAACATGACTGAGTGACTGGTTTGGCTTGTCTTTGCCATAAATGCTAAACGGAAAAACATATTTAAGGGTCAAATGTAGACACATGGTTGTTGATCAGGCTTTATTTGTGGGTCAATTTCCGAACCTAAATTGCAGGCAGACTAGTTGCTTAAAAATCTGAGAGCTACCATACGAAAAAAACAGCAACGGTCACTGGTACAAAAATCAAAGACTGCAGAACAGGTAGTTAACATAATTAGGAAACTAATCAAAATTGACACTGGAGATTGGTGTCTACACATAAGACAATACAAGAGTTGTTGCCTTAAATCATTCACGACATGAGCTATACTAACCCAGCTCCCATCGGACAGGTCAAGCGCCCACTGGCCACAGCTCATCAGGCAGTGAGACCAAAATAACTAAACAATAGGCGAAATGAAATGAAATGCGTGTAAAAAAACACAAAATGGGCCAAATGAAATGAAATGCATGTTCAGTGTTCTCTCCAGGCCCTTGAAGCATCATGTTACCATGATGCTTGGGACTTCCTCCATGACGTTTGACAGTTAGCCATGATGCTTGGAACATCTTCCATGATGCTTTTATCAGGGAACATTAAAATTATTTATTACTGTTCCCTGCTTTTATATAGTCTTAAAGTGCAATTTAGGACATTTCAATGCCTCCTAATTATTAAAAATACCATGTGCCAGTCCCAACTATGGTGGGCTTAACACTTACCATGCCCATGATACTAGGGAGAAAACTGATGTTTATTGAGATGAGGGTGAGAGTATCTATAGGCCTAGAACCAATTTGTACTTTCATCAACTTTACATTTAAAAGTATTTTTCAAGTATGAGAGTGCCATTTTCAGCCATTCAGAAGTCCCTATTAAAAAAAACAAATCTAATTCCACAACAATTCCCCAGCTTGGACCTATGGCCCTCGGTTGGTAGTGCACCCCAACAAAATTAGCCCTGCCCATCCCTGTTGGACAGCTTAGTCCCCCTCACCCAGAAGATATATCCGACAACCGCCACTGCACTAATCACACATGCACTACTAATCATCAAACGGATGGCGCATGCGTACAATCAACTTTTAGATTTTAAGCAATTTTCAAGCTAAGCAATATTGATAAATCTAAGCCAATATCTAGTTTGATAGATCCAGACCCTCAGGGTTACCCGGGGGATCTGAGTTGAAATTTACAGGGGGATCAAAATGTTTTCAAAAAAAGAAAACCTTTATGTCATTTAATGTTTTCCCCCTCTTAAAAATGATTCAATGAATCAATGAACCCCAAAGAGAAAGGGGGGGGGGTGTCAGGATCCTCCCCGGGGGGGGTATGGGTTCTCCTCGGGAAAATTTTGATTCCTAGCTGGCAGGAAATGAGCTTTCTCATCTTCTGAAGTGTCTTTAATGACTTTGAAGTTCTTCAAAATTCAAGGTTTACCCTTTTGAAAATGGTCAGGTAAATTTTTCTCAAAGTTATTACAGTACTGTAAAATAGGCCTGTGTGGGTACAGATTGAGTATTCTTTTATCCATGAATCGATGAACCCCAAAAATAAAGGGGGGGGGGGTGTCAGGATCCTCCCCGGGAACATTTTGATTCCTAGGTGGCTGGAAATGAGTTTTCCCACTTCTAATTTTCCCATTGTAACAAAAATTGTTTTTTTTTTTAAATTTTTGCCCAAGGGGGTCAGGATCCCCCTCCAGATCTGCCAATGGGTTTACTCAACAACTCTCTGGTTTACTGAACTTGTCAATGTTATGATGAGTAAATGCTACCCTGACACTTGTACGATTTTTGTCTCCGCAATGCCGTGCCATTTCGGTGGTAAGCAGCGGGCTGGTAAGCAGCTGAGCATGTAGCTGTGTTTACAGCCTGTTTGCGCACTGTACACGCATAAACTATGCACGGTCTTCGCAATGTGTGCACGGCCATAAATGGGCCGCATAATTGGCACACAATAGCACTACCTTACGCATAAGTATTGTTCACACATTGTTGGTTCACGTCTACTGTACCGTCGTGGCAATTTTTGGTGACACGTTGTTCCGCTTGGCGGTATAGCGTAAGGTTTCACACATAAATTATTCATTAAGTGACTCGCTGACGATACAACTTGCTGAATGCCAGAGACCCGGAGCTTTGCAGAACAGAGAAAGTGACAGCTGCAGTTCTATTACTTCTTGATTGAAGAGAAGAAAAGGCAGCAAGACCAACAGCATGACGCATTGACACGCACCGTCGCAGTGTTCGCAGCAAGTTCGTGCAGTGCTCATGGTTCACGCAAGTGGCATGCACATTTCAAAAATTCTCTCTACGACATGGCATGCACCCCTGCACCCGTAACATACTCTTCACGCTCGTTCCCTAACCATTGGCACGCCGAAGATGCGTGCCATTCCGGGAATAAAAATCGTGCAAGTGTCTAGTGGCACAAAATTCCGGGAAGCTAGAAGGCAATGGCTATCAAATAACTATAAAAATTCACAAAAACTATACTGTATATTAAATATCTGTAGGTTGTTTGAGTGTCCCCCTTCCCTGGCCTATTTGCTTGATTCGCTCGCCTAGGTTACCCCTGTTGGGCCTTCAGCCCCTCCGTCGAAGATCTGGCACAGCATCATCACTCACTGGTCAGACAATAGTCCAACATGCTCGACAACTGCCTACCAGTTCGGAAAACGATTCATTCGCCACCTAGGCCTAGGCTAGGCCTAAAGTAATCGCATTGAAAAACTGTCCTCTACTTACATTAAAACCGGTCTTGAATTAGTTTGCACTATTGAACAAAATTGTAGATATCAAAGCTTATCAAAGTCTTCAAATGTACTAAGCAGAGAGCAATGAAAGTAAATAAACCATTCAATACACTTTCGGTGTTTATGTCATGCACTTTGAGACGTTTGCAGAATTTATGAATGTCTGTAACTGCAAGGATTTCTTTGCACAATTTGAAAACTGTGCCAGACTGTATCATGTTCGGAAATTCGTCGCCAAATGAAATGGAATTACCCAAATGATACCCAAATTAAGATAATTAATTTACCCAAATGAAAAGAAATTATTTCATTGATTTTTCTATTTTCTAATAGAATCTTATCAGACGTTTACAAAATACAGTGTATTTGTATGAAAAAAATGAATATAAAGCAAAATAACACAATGATTTATTTAGTTAGGTGCATAATTGAATTATTTCACAAACTGGCTACATCAAAAATTTGTCTTCGAATTCACAGAAAAGTTTATACTGTGGACCATCCCCTCCCTTGTCACTTTCAGAGGATGCATTTGTCAAGGGGTGAGGAAAGATTTTCCAAAGATGGATATTTTCCTCTTGTCCCGAGGTGTTTTTAATTCTAATTTCGTTGGAATTGATCAAAACTCCCTAAAATGTGCAATTTTTTTAGAAAATTGGCCTATGTTAACAAGAAATGCGCACGAAATTTGAGGTTTTTAGGCACTTTCAGGGGATGAAAAGGGCATTTATAAAGGGGTGGGGAAGATTTTTCAAAGATTAAGATATTTTCCCCTTGTCCCCCAGTGGTTACGCCATCGGGCAGCATAGATGAAAGGAGTTATGACAGTTTTTGAAGTGGAGAAGGGGTTGCAGGGTGTTGTGAGTCTGGTCATTATATCTTCCTTTTTATTCTTGTCTTTATTTTTCTCTTCTCTTTCCCTCCCTCTCCCCAGTCTTTCTTTTCTCTTATTACCCATCCCCGTACGACGGCTTGGTCAGCCCGGTAAAAACGGTCAGGGGAGGGGCAGTTTCCCCCCACACCACCTGTTAAACAGCAAATTGGCCATCTAAATTCAACCTACAAAGGGTAAAAATATTGCAGTTTTCATATGGTTCACATAGGCAGGTGTGCGGTAGTTGTTTATTACCAGGTGAAATGAATATTTATGACATACTGTATAGTAGTACTGTAATACTGTTGCAATATTTGAAATACAGTTGAACTTGCCAAAATGCATTGAAAAATTGTTAAATAAAATTTAACTTTCAGATTAATTACAGTAATGGAAAACAAGAATTTGGCATGTAAAATAAGATCGACTTAGAAATTATTTGAGTTAGGCAAAGTCGACATAGGCAAGCTTAACTGTACTGTATTACCACTGTTTAATTAATTGTACTGTACTGTAATTTAAATAAAACAAGCTGGAGACTTTGATGATCATAATGACTAATATTTTATTAAATTCTGATCAGCTAAATAATATATTACAGTACAAATTTATCTTACAGCAAATAGCGCATACCAACATCAACCTAAGTTCTTAGAACATACAGCAACTGCTCTTTTCTGCAATGCATCATTCCCCCGTGTTCCACAAGACCTAAGCCTACTCAAAATTTTCTGTTCCTTACAATTGTATTGCACAGATTTCTGTTGTAGTTCTTACTGCTTTCCTTCAGGCATTTACAAAAATGTCAACCTGCAACAACTTAATACGGATACTTTGAACTTTCCCCTTTCAACTTTCTCCTCCTATAAGCTTGCTAGATGTTTCGCATTTATCTTTAAGTACTTGAATTACATGTAAAGCAGTTTATCGCTAATAAACTTTAGTTTCAAAAATATTGCATGCCTAAATATGAAAACTACATCTAATTTTGCTAGAATATGGTAAGTAGATACATGTAGATGATACAGAAATCATAAAATTGCAGTTTTAACTTCAATCTGCCATGATTCTAAAGATTTGCATAATACGGACTACTTTGCGAACATTTTATTGAAGAAATGTGCAACAATCAAATGTATTCCAAACATTTTTGTTGCCTAAATATACTGTACTAATATTTGTACTATTGTACCATTAGCTAACCAATAGAATACTGTATAATAATTACTAACAAAAACAGCTTTGAAAATTAGGTTAAAACAATTTGGATAAAATACCTAAGCAAAATTATATTTCATACAGCTAAACAGAATTGAATAACGTTGGTTAGTAGGTTACTAAATGATTATTCAATATCATAATACAGGTACTGTACTTTAAATTGTATATAATATGTAGTGCAAATGCATTAAAAGACTGCAAACAAATTTAAAAGCAGGCGTGTGAATATTCTTTAGTAACACACTTGCTGAATATGATTATACTGTTCTTTACCTAGAAAAGAGCTGCTGGGAAATTTTCAATGTTGCTAATATCATAACTATGTATCAAGTATCTCGTTTACGTTCTGGTACAGTAAAATTCAGAAACGGTAACACCCAACATGTACTTATTTTACAAAGGCACCCTTTGTTTATCAATTATTATAAGGATGCATATTGTTTGTTATTCATGAGTTATAATCATGAAGAATAATTATCTTTAAATTTGATTTCAATAAACAATTTCCACTGTTTATGGATTCTATAAATCTGTTTCAGAGGGCTTGGGTGGATCGACAGGTCTGGCTGCATCACGGTTCCAGGTCCGTAGGTCCAGCAGTGACTTGTTTAGTTTGTGAATCCACTTTTCGCGTTCCTCTTTACTATCGGCAGAAAGCCAGAATCTAAAAATTAATAAACAATAAATGATAATTAATGATCAATTAATTGAATTAACTAAGAAAAATCACATCCCCATTTGTAAATTATGGTTGCAGTTGATTTGGGCAAGACAATTTCCATAATATACAGCTGCAGAGATGGTGCCAGCCGGGTGCTTAAGCCCATGTATTATAAACCAAGTACTCACTGACCAAAAAAAAGGGGGGGGGGGGGAAAATATATATATATGGTAATAATATATATTTTTGGGCATAATACGGGCTGAAACATCTAGGAACAGCTTGAAGTGTCGAAAATATGCTCAGTTTTTCTAGGTGCCAGTTGGATTTGCCCATGGACTCCACAGCTTAGGCCCCATTGGAAAAATTCAAGCAATGCTACTAATCCTTGGTCAAGGCACTATGCACAATTTGTCTCTCTTCAAACGGGGGAGTAAATGGATACCTGGTAGGGTGTAATACACTGATGATTGTGTGAGTGACTAGGTCTCCCAAAAGAGGAGGTTGATAAAACATTATGTGTAATGAACTGTTTAATAATAATATTCGGATTCTAATGAAATATGTCAACCTACTTTGTGGTGACAGTGGATCCATGCTGACTGGCTACCAGGGATGACTTATCGCTGTTTGTTGCTCTTCGTCTTGTCATCAACTCAAACGTGTTTGGTCTGGCACACACGAGACGTGTCAACAAACTCACATCACGTGTTACACACTTCTTCAAATCAATCACATTGATTGGCTCCTGAAAATAAAAACACAGGATAAATTTATGTGCTATAGAAACGTTTTGTAACTTAACAGATACAGTCTGAAGATGCATTTGGCAGGAACCAGGCCTACACATTTCTTACCCACACAATTCTAGAATACATAATTTAAAAATATATAAAAGAAGAATAAAGTGGACTGGTGAAACCAACCTTGCGTTTCTCATCGTCGGGGTATTTCCAGTAAGCAATCTTGCTTCCAGCTAGTACTAGCCAACGTCGATGCCACGATCCAAACCCGCTAATGTCATCAAACATTGTGATGAAGCCACGTTGAATGACGCGCGACTCTGAGTGACAGCTCATGCGTAGGTGAATGTTACCTTCGATGGGAGCACCAAATGGCACCTGAAATGCGAACATTACCAGGAAATTTGTTACCAAGTTCAAACGTTAAAGATAATCCGACATTCATTAAGAAAACAAAGGTGAATGTGCTGTTAGTAGCCCATTGAACTGAGGCTGGGCATTATGTATGTGGTAGGGTGGTCAGTTCCTTTCTTGTGTGGTCTATTTGTCGGGAATTAAACCCGAGTATTGGCTACAATGGTTCTCCCTACTAAGCCCCGCAAAGCTTCCACAAAGCCCTGTTTTGATTGGCCAGTTGTTAAGTTTGATTGACACATTGGAAAGGTCCAACCAATTGTAGGAGTTGTATAGCTTTGGTGGTACAGATGCTCGCCTTCCAATCCCAGGGTCCAATTCCTGTCAATGAAACAGGATTTTTTTTCTTATGACCAAAACCACTCCACTCACTAAGCCTCCTAATGAGACTTAGTTTATGTAAGGCATCTTGAGTTTGTCTTGTGCATTAAAAAAGCGATAAACTTTGCTGTTTGGCATATCATTGCCCTTCTGCTAAAAGATATTCTAACCACTCAACTTGTAAATGTTATTTTTTTCCATAAACATTCTGCATGTGCTCAAAACTAATGTCATTCAGGGAAAGCAATTTCAGGAAAATTGTTTTTCCTACCTTTGATAGCATGAATCGCTCTGTATTAATGCTGTGGAGAGTCAAACGAATAGAACCAACTAGCATAAAGTTACTGGTCTGCACTGCACCTGGGCCACCAGGACTTGACATATGCTGAGCTCGTCCTCCCTGCTACAAGAAAAGGAATGAAAAAAAAAGAGATAAAAATATGATTGATTTGCTGCAACCTTCCATATTTATATACTAGATCTTTTGCTATTTTATATGGTGATCCTATGTAGCTACCTTTCCATATCTTATTTTAGATGAATTGATAAAGTATACTTGTTTTATGTAAGTTTCATAATGTATTGGCACTTACATGTACCATTACAAACCTGTTATAATCAGCTAAATGGCTTATTCAAATGCAGAATTTACTATTATCAAAATATCATGACAATCTATTTCTACTCTAGAATAAGATGATAAATCCATATGTGGCAAAGGCAAGCCAAACCAGTCACTCTTTGCAAAAAT
Organism: Anneissia japonica; assembly: GCF_011630105.1. NCBI lineage: Eukaryota > Metazoa > Echinodermata > Crinoidea > Comatulida > Comatulidae > Anneissia > Anneissia japonica. Next base: position 236,629 of record NW_022727758.1, read on the forward strand.
AATTTTTTAGTTATTAATACAGGGTTAAAGAGTAAAATAACAGCTATAAAATGGTAAAAGAATCATTTTGATCCGACATTTCATTATGAAGTTACAGGAGTTTAAACATATAGCTGTTTAAAGAACAATATTTGAGAAATCAGCCTCCAAAGTTGATGATTTTTGGCATTTCTCAGGCAGTAACCATCTGTAAATCATTAAAAATTGTAGTTTCAACATTGAAAATGGGGAAAATAACAGCATAGCATGATATGTAGATATATAAAGGTTAGTTTAGTGCAATAAAATAAATTTCAAACATTTTGACATTCGAGCATATTTTGGCCATTAAAAACAGGATTTGTGACAAGTGTCTGGTTTGGCTTCTCTTTGCCACATATGAAATGTGATTGTAGAAATTAATCATAAAGTACAAATATAAAATACTTACTCTTACTGTCTTTAGTTTTTTTGGAGTGATGTTGGCAAAGAAGCCCTTCGCCTTCTCAGGAACATGTTTGATTCGATTTAGATTCAGCTGGTACACCTCAACTTCCAGCATGAAATTTCCATCCAGATCATTACTATAAATAAAGATAATACGGAAAAGTTAGTGATGCTAATATTCCATTTGTTTTACGATTTCTTCTGAATAAATTTGATAATCCCTATTTGTAAACTATGACTGTCTGACTGTAGTTTTTCTCCTTCAGTCAATTGAAAAAAAAAATCGCTGGTAGCGACTGAAACATCTAGCACCGTTCAACAAGAAAGAAACATTTCTAAACTCACTAAATGATGTTGATATTTACTTACAAGGCCATCATGTTGGAGAAGGGCAAACAATCTCCTGACAATGCTTTTCTAGTGGACAGTAGCTGACTTGCGATCACTTTAGCTCCATGTTTAACAAGCACAAAGAAGAAATGATGAGGACGATCTAAACAAAAAAGAGTCACAAAACAAAATGAATTAATAAGATAACATAATAAAATAATGTTAACTGCAGGTGAACTTGCCTAAGTCGAATCAAAAATGGCATTAACAAATTGCTTGACTTAGTTAAAATTCAACTTACAGATAAATTATTAATGGAAAATATAACAATTTGGCATGTAAAATAACATCGACTTCGGCAAGTTTTACTGTATATGCTGACCAAATATAATTTTTGCTACAGTGTCAAAATAAGCGATGGTACAAATTTAAGAATAAAAAATTTGTAAATGGTGCCACTCTGAAATAAGTACTTATCACTCTTATTCGGTCATTTACCGTAGTGCATTTTACAATCTAAATATCTCTTGGTTATTGGATCCACACTAACAATGAGGCTCAATGTTTTAAAGTCAAGCTGAAGTGCGCAAAATAGTAGCATAAAAAGCAAAACAAAAAAGTGTAAGAAACTTTGATAACTTATACTTAAATAATGAATTCCTCCCCTCCACCCCATAACTGAACTGGTATGAGCATGGAGGTATAAAAATAGATGAGCAAGAGAAATACAGTTTATGTCACAACTGAACCCATAACCTGCTATAATCAAACCTGGCAGACAACCAACCGTGTCCTTTTACAGCAATGTTTAGCAACTGACTCAATTTAACCTATCTGATAATAGTTAAAAAAAAACAAAACACATACCTTGGCCAGACGTTAAAGCCAAGATGTATTCAGTCTTCAATGGGAGCCTGATGTCTCGTATTGTGACAGAACCTTGGCATGGTGCCAATCCATCGTCTTCACTCGAGGACTTCTGTGCACGAGTTCCTCCTTGATTCTTCAAATGTTGGATCTCGGACAAGCAAGCAAGACGGCGCTGAGCTAAGGAAACAAAACACTTTCTAAATATAAATGTGGACGAAAGCCAACATTAGACATGCAACAATGTTGAATTTGAACCCCAGTGGGCCAATCTGCTAGTTCATAGCTGCTTAGCATAATACAGTCAAAAGGGTTGTTAACCCTTGGTATCCTGAATATCACACCTTAGCAGTGATGAAGTAGGTATTTGTTATACAAGTATAATAATAGGCCAAGCTCCATGAAGTGTCATTAGGCAAAAGATAGGGTTGTTGCTACCGAATAAATTCAAAATATACTCTAATTATGATTACAAAGTATTATATAAAAATAAATTTTAGTTAATTATGCTAAATTATAGTCTATTTTTAATTGCAATTGTTGAGAAAGTTTACTTACTTGCAATAAGCAGTAGACGTTCAGCTTCAACCTCTTCCATAGTGCCTTTGTAGTCGGGCTTAGCATTGATTAAGTTCAAGGCTTGGCTAGTCTGCTGAATAATGCTCTGCTGGGCAGACACCTCTTCATTCAGGGCCTACATGTACATAAGTGGAAAAGAAAAATCATTAAACTATTAAATTTAATAAATGGAAGTCATCAGGATATCATTTTTATTCTATATTGTTTTCCTTCTAATAATAAAATGCATAATAAATGCAACTGATTACAGTACTAAATAAATTTATCCACAATATTAAATTAACCATTTCATTATTTAGTACCATTGGCTAAGCCATATGTACACTAATCAATAAACTTGGAGACCATTCTCTACAGCAGGGTTAGGCATAAAAATGGGTTTTAGGGCCAAAAGTGAACTTTTTTTTCTATTTAACACACCACAATGGAAGCTTACATGTTTCAAGCTTGTAAAAACTTCCATCGACTTTATGCTCAATTCTTTACTTTTTATATACGACAACGGAAGACTGTAAGAGGGCAGCACACGGAATTTTCTCATTTGGTGGGCATACTGCACAATTGCTGTCAGGCCGAATTTTGCCCACCTGTGCTCTACAGTTGCCTGAGTAATGCATGTCAGGCTATGTCTTACATACTATTATACACACTATTCAGTAAACTGCAGAGAATGGTTTACCAGTGCAATATTTAACCTCTCTTTAAAAAATAGAGAAAGGTATTAATTTGCTATTTCAAATCCAGGTATTTTGTGCCTATATTCAATAACATGAAGGAATTAAAAATGAGAAAGAGAAAAAAATATTTATGCAATACACTTACTTTCACCTTCTCCCTAACACTCAGATGTTTGACTTTTGGGGTAGTTGGCTGTTCCTCTTCCTCCACTTCTTCTTCTATTGTTTCTGGTGACCTAATCACTACTGTACGGGCTACTGGTGGTAAAGTAATGGCCTTCTTGCGCTGGTTGCGGTATGTGCTAACACTGTACGTCAGTGGTTTCGTTCTCGGCGGAGTGTTAGGTGCATTACCATCATCTTCTGCCTTTTCTTCTGCGTCTTCATCAATTTGCTCCTAAAATTTATCATCCACATGCTCAAAATGATAGTTTTTTTAAGCATTTAAAATAAATTTGAAATAACCCAACTTAAAAAGCAAGAACACAGTGATAATCTAGTTATTAATATTAGCAAGAATCCATATTATCAGTATGGAACATAAATAGTAGGTACAGCACAGGACCAGTTGTGCATGTTGGAGTCAAAGTTGTTGTTCAACATACTACTGGTGATGACAAGTAACATACTACTAAACACAAGCAAAGATCAACATTGCAAATGACTTGGAAATGCATTCATATCAATTCTGTAGAATTAATTAAAAACCTGACGATATGAAAAAAAAAAATTTTCATTAATCCATAATAATTAATTTTTTTTCTTTTTTTTTTTTCTCCATTGTTGATCCATTCAGCCAAGTTGCTATTAGCCATGTCTATTGTTATGAGGTTTAGAAGTGGAGTTGTTTTTAGTTGACAGAATCTGGACATTTTCTGCCACTACTGAACTCGATTTGGTTAAGCTTCGTCTACCCACAGATCATATGACAGATTTGCCCATCATCAATCACAGATAATCGTCACAGAATATTTGATAGTGTTGTCCAATATTGATGTTAATTTAGAATATTTTTTTCGCTGTTATTCTCATTTGTCATAATGGATGAAAAAAATTTAATAAACGTAAATTATCATTATACAGTGAATAAAGGCTAACTCATACACATGCCAACTCGTACCAACAACTTGTACCTAAATTTTGGCTGACTCGTACACATTATTGGCTAGCACGTACCCAAGTTTGGTTTAAGATCTACCTTTTTATTTCAAACATTATCTATTCTGATTGCAATCATGTTTAACTATAGTATTTTGATTGCAATCATGCTTAACTATAGTATTCCAGAAAAAAGATTTTAATTTAGCAGAAATGAAATATATAAATTCCTGATCGTTGAGGCGTCGAAACTATAATGACAGGGCGCTATTACAGTAGTAATGAGTAGTGTCAAAGCCGTAGATAGACCCTTAAATCTGGTGCAGTTTGTTCAAATTAAGAAGTATTTCAAAAATATATTTTGTTTTGGTAGAATTCAGTATATACTGTAGTATGAAGTATATTAGATTTTGTTTTATTATTACGCCAAAGTAGGTACAAACAGATATAGCCAACCAACGTTAACACGAGTTTTGACCTGAATTTAGATACGGGTTCGCCAAAGTGGGTATGAGTTGGCATGGGTACGAGTTGAACGACACCCATACAGAACCCAACTACAACTACCACCCCAGTGTAAATTTACCTGCATATGTTCTTGGACCTCTTGTTTAATTGACTCAACTTCCTGAACAGCAATCCTTGCCTCTTCCTCCTCCTCCATGGCTTGCTCCTCCTGATTCAGGATATCATCAATATCTCCAAGTACATCACTCACATTCAGATCATCATCCCCGAATTCACTGCCTTCCTCCTCATCCTCGTCGTCATCTTCCTCCTTATCTTCTTCATTCTCTTCGTTAATATCAATTTCAGCTTTCACCTGTTCAGCTGCATTATGTGCAGTTTTTACTTCTGAAATAAAGTTCAATAAAGTCATTATTTGTTATGCATTTACACCTTCAGACTGACATAAATAGCAAGTTTCCAGAACTTATTTTGATGGTCTGAAGTTTGAGCAATAAGATAACAGTTGTGGTTTACAACTGATACCAATGTTGATTTGGCTTTTCCAATTGGTATTTTGACTGCTTGACAATTCCAATAAGTATAATACAAAATGCATTTATAAATATCTTAAATGAACTGTGAACAAAATTAGTCTTTCCTTCTATATAACTGACCTTTTTTCAATGTGTGAATTGGAGTGAATGTATAGATCAGAGATAAGGAATTAGAGCACATTTTATAAATTGTCAGAAAGAACAAAAATAATGTCACAATTTTAGCAATCATGATTTTTAAAAGTAAAACATCTGTTTTAGGAACATTCGATTTTACAAATGATTTTGCTCTTGATGAAGTCATCATCGACCAAGTAATAACGTCAAAAAAGTCAGATTGCGTACGTTTTAATAATCGCTACAAGTGTAAATCAGTTCAGTATAACCTACCCGGAACAACAAAATACCAATGCGAGTCGACAGAATGAGCGCACATCTTAACCATGATCGCACTAGACCTAAATAGTTGAAATTGACATCTGATCTAGTTTACAAAATTTTCAATTTACTCCTTGCTACCAAAGGGGTACATAACATGATGTTTTACTGTACTTTAAATCATAATAGCAAATCTAAAAGTCACCAATGTCTTTTGTCAACATATTCTCACCTTCATCTTCTTCCATTTCTTCTTCTGCTTCCACCTCTTCCTGCTTCGGCTTCTTTGTGGGTGGCTCTGTGGTTGACATGGCAACTCGCTCACACTGAACTATCTCCTCTACTTCATCTTCCTGTAAAACAGAATAACAAGCAATTGTTCTAGTTGTAAACCATATGATAGATAGAAATTATCGTACAAAGGTTAGATTAATGCATGAAAAAAAACTATTCAATAATTAAAATTTATGGACGTTGGAGGTAGTTTGATGACGTCTTGCCTTTATGAGAGTGGCATGGAGCGGAAAAATATAATATTATGTTTGGTCTGGAGCTTACGGCATTTAAGAGAGGCTCTTATTAGATCATTTAAGGTAGTTATACTATATATAGAAAGCAGCTAGAATCAATTTCTTCTTCCTAAATAAAAATTGCAAAATTTTAATTTCATCGCAACTATTTATTCTTCAATATAATACTCAAATAAAACAAGACAATACTAGTCTATATATTACAATATGTTTTTATAGTTGAAGTTAGTATAGTTGAATTGCTAACCTGGGTATCAGAACTATCTGTTCTTGAGCTACCACTTGATTGCATCCATCGTTTGCGGATTATCTCCAACTCTTTCTTCCTTTCTGCCTGTGGGAGATACAAGAAGACTTTGTTGTCTATAGTAAAATTATAATAATAAGATTTATAAAGCGCACATATCCACTGCAGTAGTGCTCAAGGCGCTAGAGAATAATGGAAAAAAAACAAAAAAAAAAACCATAAAAAATATGATCTTAAATTAAATAATTTAAAATAGTGTTTTCTGATTTACAGACACTAATAAGAAAAACTGGAATTGAGGATAATATTTGAGGTAAGCCTTGCATGTGGTACAACAAAATTTGCAGATGGCTTAACTCGGAAATTACCTTAAAACAGAAATTTAAACTGCAAGCTATATTAAGTAATATATAATAGGGTTTAGCTTTATAATTATTACTTCACAGTAAATAATTCCTTCAATTGGTTCTCATAACACAACTCATACCTGTATTTTTGTGTTAATCTCGTTCCTTTCCCAACTGGTCTGATGGTCTAACAGACGAGATTGAATGGTCTTTGCCATCTCACCGACATGACCGCTAACATTCTCTGGCGACTTTAAGCATTTTTCTTGTGCAGATATCTGAGCGACCATACGCTGGATCTTAGTTGGGGTACCTTGCTTCAGAGAAGTTTTGACAGTGCACTTGGGTGGCTCAGGAGCTTGTCTTTTGGTGGTCTCCTTTGGTGGTTTCCTAGGAACAGGCAAAGTTGCTGGCCTATCCCTTGATACTTCGTAGGTATATTTACCAATGGCTTTGTATTGGTTGGTCGTGGCACGGGACTGAGGTTTTTCTACAGCTGGGGTCTTAGTCTTTTCCACTGCCTTGCAGACCTGAGGTTCTGGATGTGGGACCTGTCGCAATGTGGCTATATGAAGGCCAGCCCTTGGGGCAGGATTTGGGTGGCCAGTGACGGCAAATGCAACTGTCTTCTTCTTTGGAGAATCTTTAGCAGAGGACTGCTTTTTGCATGGTGAGTTTGCTTTAATATTTCTCTTCTTTGGTGAAGGCTGTGCTGATGTCTGCTTTTTCCTCGGAGATAAGGTAGAGTCTTCAGGCATAGTCCTCTTCTTAGGAGAGGGTGATGCAGACTTCTTCACTGGTGTGGTACTTCTTGGTGCTGGTACTGGTTGAGCTTCAGCTTTCGGTTCTGTACAAAATTTCCGGGTTGGCTTTTTAGGCTGTAAAACAGAGAATCATTATTCAAAATATTTCTTTTTAATGTACCAGTAAATATATGTAATTGATATAGATTCTAGAAAATGACAACTTTATTCAATGTGATCATAAACATTATCATGTACATACTTCTTGTTCTGGTCTGTGCTTAGGGTGATCTGTATCATCAACCCAACTGCTGATGTCAGCTGCTAGGGCAGCAAATCGGGCTTTACGGGTCACAGGTTGAGGGGGCAAAGCTTCTATATTTATTTCTGGTGTCTTGCAGCTCCGATGAGGAGATGGGACATCTTCTCCAGCATCTGAAAATCCCAAAGTAATTGCGGTTAGTTCTTTATTCTGATTAAACAAAAATTATCTAATGACTATTTTATAGGCAAACCAAACCTAAATTATACACAAAATAAATATGTTAAGTACAATTTCAGTGACAAATGAGATTTCTTGGATCATCAGTTATCAGTTTAAAGTGATTCTAAACTTTTTAAATTTACCAACAAAAAAAAATGATAATAAGATTTTGCTTAAGTGACGTAAAATACCAGACCAAGTGAAAACAGTTAGAAAATTAGGAACGCAGGGTTTGTGCATGTTTAGTAAATAGTCTGTATGTAACGCGGTCAAGCCAAATCAGTCGCTTGTCGGAGATCGTCAACTGGAGAAAATCAAGCCTATAGCTTTATATGTTGACAATTTCCAAGAAAATCGAATTCTATTTTATCACTTAAAATTAAAAATACGGCATTAAGAACCATGTTACCTTGACATTTTTCTAATTTTCAATAGTAAAAGAGTATTTTTATACAATTTACGGAGGGTATCTCACTGTAAAACGTCAAAAACTTGGTCCTTTTTTACCCATTTAGTTGCATGTTTCCAATGCTATACACATCTCCATTAAAAAGCGATGCGCTCCGTATTTGGAACCAAAGTAAAGATATTTTATATGCTTTCATGTCATTGGTTAAGTGTCATGTTACATCTTTAATCTAACCAATTACAATGATTTTAAGTAGTGTAAACAACTCTGTTGTTCTTTGACGACGAGGCTGAAATAATTTCTGTGATTGGTCCATTACATAATGAAGTAACACCGAGCATGCGCGCTGTTACAATTCGATCCCACAATGCCACAGTCGATTAAAAACATAGTGTCATTTGGGCGAAGCTAGGCCTAGTTGTTCTTATTTCTGTACAATTTTCATCCATTTTACAAGTACCAAAAAATCAGTAAACAATAATTTGATTATATTGTGCAATTTCAAAACCTAGGTTTTAGCTTAGCGTAGACTGCCCATCGAGTATCGCTGATTGGCATACGATATGTATCACCAATGTTTTCGGGCAAATTCAAACTCAAATAACTTTCAATCCTGTTTTGGGACCCAAAACAAAACTCTGGGAGTTGTAATATTACTTGGGCCAAGTTTCGAGAACGTTGTATAAATCTAGCCCATGTTGCTAGGTTGGTTATTCAGCTATGCCGTGGAACAAGGAACGTCTCTGTGTTCCCAGCGCATCGGTAAACTTTGAACATAAATTTATCGAAAACGTGTTTTACAAACATAGGTACTGTATATCTAAACTTCTGCAACTTTATAACGAAAAGTCGGATTGTACACATTTTTTTACCATTGAAAAGATAATACCTTACTAAATAATAATAATGTATAAAATCCAATTTCCGACAAACGAATGATTTGGCTTGACCGCTGCAACATATTATCAAATCATATCTGTTTCAATTAAATTTTTTTTTTATTGCTCTCACAGATTGGATAGGCATAATATTAAATTTCTTACATTCCTTTAAATAGTTAATAATAGTTTATTTCCTGTTGGATTATAAAAATATTTTTTAAAAAGAGACCTTGCCAGTTAGTAACTGAGCATGTCAACACATTTAATCTTAATTACCTGCAGAATCCCATACATTCCTAGCATGTGCTAAGTGGTGTAAGCGTGACCGAACAGATTGAATAGCTGGTGTATCAGGCTTCATATCCTGACGTACTGTCTTGTTGGGTGAAGCTACAGACACAAAAAAAAAAAAAAAATATACAGTTAACGTATATTATAAAAATAAAGACATAAAACTAAAACGAAAATGTTCATTCAAAACAAGAGTACTTCTAAAAATTAACTATTTAAAATTCCATTTGCAAAGCCAAGCAAAAGCGCAAGTCAAAATTAGTGTGTCTTAAAAAAAAATGTTAACTAAAATTCCACTTTAGCGGCCATATATTATTTTAGTACAGTATTTAGATAATTAAATGGGAAAGATTGCTAAGGCAAAAAAAGGAAAGAAAAAAATAGAAGGAGGGAGAGAGGGTAGTGTGCTTGCAATGGTGTTTTTTTTTTTTAAATTGATCATTTAAGACGAAGAACGAATCACAGGAAATACGGGTCACCCTCCAATAAAAGACCACTATTGGGGCCGGGGATTCCGTGGTCTTTAGCAGCTTTGGTCTCTAATTAAAATAATAAAGATAAAAGACTTGTTAATATGGGACCACAGAAAAGTGGTCATTAATTGGAGGTCGTCTTTAATTGGAGGGGTCTTTAATTGGAGTGTCTTTTTTAACTGGGAGAGATGTATAATATATATAATTTTAAAAAAATTATCCGAAGCTAAATTGTTTTATAGAATTTACTATTTTTAAAGAAATAAATCTTAGAACATGAACACAGGGTTGGGACTCAGGAGTGTTTTTAATTTTTGTAACGGAAAGCAAATTTTTGGATAACGTAAACAGAAATATGATCGTCAGTACAGTAGAAAATCACCAAAACTGTGCTCACATGGTTTGTGCATGCAGTCTTGTTTTGGCTCAAAAACATTTTGTGAGTTCTCTGCAAGTGGCGCCCTTCGTTTTACTGGTGATACACTATTCTCATTCATCTTTTTCGCCAGTATCTCCTTTCTAGCACGTGTACGTTCCAAAAGTCTCTGTAATATAATAAATTTAAAAAAAAAAAAAAAATTGGTACTTGGCTACAGAAAAATTTGAACAATTTTTCGTTTACACGTTAAACAAGAAAATTTCTAAACTTCCGGCCTCCTACACTAGGCTTAATAGTATTAATTAATGGTATTGCATGCTAGAGGCCCAGCTATTTCCTTTTTTAATTCAATTGGCCTAGCCTAATTGAATTTCACTTTTACTACTACTAACTAGGCCCTAGCTAGGCTACTAATAATAAATACCCTATCTTATTGACTCTATAGGCCTAGCTTAGTCGTTTTCTTCCCAAGCCAGAACAACTTGATTCAATACCGCACCCTGCAGTAGGCCTATAGGCTAGAAGGCCTAGGCTAGCTAGGTGCCACTAAAACTGCCGCCAGGACAGTCTAGCTAAATTAAATTTTATCTAGAAAAACACACATAGGTAATACAGAAAATGATGTTCAAACCTCAGTAAAAGGATCCATCATGGATCACTTTTGAACACAATTTTTCGCTGTAAAAAGTTAAAAATTTAACAGAATTGATTGAAAACAATCCTTTTCACAAAAACGTTACTGTATAAAATTACACTCACCAGGCCCTAGCTAGGCCAACTGTTGTGAATTTTCAAAATTGTCCGGGCTGCCGCATTGGTTGATGGGAAGGATAATCCTGGCCTCACGCCCCGCCTTATTCACGCCTAATTTTGAGTAAAATTTCTTTTCAACTTTAAATATGCTTTCAAAATCCTTATAACAAAAATGGGAAGGTAGGTGTTGATTTAAATTGTCACAAATTAAAATTAAGAAAACTTTATTTCAAGTTTACATTAGAATGAATTATAATTGTTGCTCATTTATGATTACCTGTTACAGTGCGCAGGTCCAATATGTGAAATTCCGCGCGAAATTAAACATAAACAACAGTACAGAGAAAAACATGGACGCTCGGGTTATTTTTGAGTCGATGGATTGATTTAGAAGGCTAAGCCTCTCTAGGCTGATATAGAATCATCTTTCATAATGCGTTCATAGAAAGGATTGTGCACAATTTATAACTAATAATAAATGAATTATTGCTTTCTTTTTCAAATATTTGGTGACTGATATCGCTCAAAAGAAGAGAATAGGTTTGGCTAGCTAGGCCTAAGCCTTGGACTGGGTGGTCTTTGGATTCGGAAACAATCGTCTCCAGCCGGCCCAGCAGCGTGCGATTCGCAGAGTGAAGAGGGTTTGTTTTCAATTTGGAAAACGAATGGAACAGTCAGTCAGGCTAAAAACTCCCTGGTCAGTCCTAGGCTACGCCCTCTTCTCATTTTGTATATTATATTTTGTTGCTATTTTAATTTTTGAACATTTCTATTTGTGAGCTTAGAATTTGCCTGTCATCAGATCGAGAATATTTAATTTTCTTCGCAGTCCTTTGCAATATTATTCAGACAAAAGGCTTCATCAGCAGTACCATACAGTAAAACATTACAATGGATGTGTCTGATGTAGAGTTTCAGGCTGTGGAGGAATTGATTAGCGTGGTACCTAATTTCTCCCACGATAAGTTGTACTTAATTGGTGGAGAGATTGGACCTTTCAATCCAGGACTTCCAGTTAGTGTACCACTGTGGATGGCAATGAATCTAAAACAAAGGAGAAAGTGTAGAATACAAGCACCAGAATGGATGGATATTGGTAAGAGAATTTTGTAGAATTTAATCAGCAAATGTAAACAAATGGTTATTATATTTTAAAATATAGTTAATAACTACCACCAAATGTTATGTTAAATTAATTATATTTTGCATACTTTCTTTTCAGAAAAACTTGAGCAGCACAAACAAGAAGAAAAAGACTCGGCTGTATTTCAACCGATGCCAAACCCACACTATATGGAGGTCACAAAAATTTTGCTGATTCAGTACGTGAAGGAGAAGTTTTTTTTTTGTATAACAAAATCATAAAAGTTAATCCATTTTTGTATTGATGGACCAAAATTTAATTTGTTTGAGATAAGATGGAAATAATAAATAAATCAGAAAGACTATCAAAGATTTTCAAAATTAATAGAACCATACTGGGAAGCTTTTCCTTCTCTGCTATCAACATCAAATCGTACATTATTCAGCTATTTTCACCAATGCGTCTATTACTCATAAAATCCCTTTGTTGTTCCCCAATAATAGATGGAATTACTAATTTTATTCTCTCCGCAATACATGAGGACATTAACTTTTAAGAAACATTTAACAGCGTGATCGGTCACCAATTATTAAGGTACTCACAAAGTAATGACACCATGTCTCTTTGTAACTGATAGCAGACTTTCATACAAATTAAAAAGGAAATTAAAAAAAAACATAAAAAAAAAAAAATTACATACTTCATGATTATCCTATCTGCCTTAGTTGAAGCGTTTTGTGGAGGCTACACAAATGAATGTATCAATATGAAACAAACCCTTCCGGTATAAAACAAAATCAGTCTTTAATTAGCTGTATAATGCCGTCTGGTTCTAGAACTCGTAGCACAGCTGGGTAGTGGTAGTTCAAAAATACTTTCCTGCCAGGTGCCTTTCTTAGAATTGCCGCACACTTCTGAAATGTATACTTTGGTGTTTAAAATTGGGTTAGTTTTCAAATTTTGTGCCGCTCTAACTACTTTGGTATGATTACTGTATCTTAAAAGAATTACATGTATGGGCCTCAGGCCCAAAGTAGGAGTGCGATGCGCTCTTTCTATTAGAACAGGTTCCTTTATTTTCAGGTTCTGTTTGATAAGTTAAATAACGAATTCTTCGCAATTCTTATCCTCAGTATTTTCTGGAACTCCAAATATAATAATATTATTTCTTCTTTTTACGATTCTTTAAATCGTCTTAATTCGTTCACATCGACTTTATCATCAATTTCTTGTTGTAGATGTTCTTTGTTTCTATACCTACTATTACTCATGAATGATAAGTTACTTTGATGCAGTTTTTTTTTTATTTGCATTGGGCCAAATAAAAGTAATTGCTAGTTCATGTCCCTGCACTCAAAAAATTACTGTTTGCTATTTTTCCATTGACAATAAAAATAATGACTATCTGGAAAGAATGATGTCAAGCCTAAGACGAGGTGGGAACATTATGGCAGAAATACATTACAAAGAATCATTTCACTTCTTCTTTTATAAAAAATAACTGTTTTTACTATTTACCATCCTGTTTCCTGGGATTAGTATAGTAAAATGCAAACAGTAAATAAATTCCCTCACCAAAAATAATTTCAAATCCCAGATGTGAAATTAACAATTAATTTTATTTGGCCTTAAAATAACATGTTATGCAAATTATTAGGAAATCTTATAATTGCATTTGTTAACTAAAATTTTTTTAATATGTACATTAAATAAACCCTGCATGTGCCTTCAGGATTCAAATTCAAGACTGTGGTCATTTCAATATTACATTTATTACTGCTCCCTGGTTGCTCTGTCGACTGAACATTAGGGACAGTACATTAGTTTGGATTAATTACATCAACTGTCAGTATACACATGTGGGTTGGAGAAGTAAATGCATTCTAAAAGTCAGTAATACCAAGCAATGATCTTTTATATTACTGTAGAAAAATATTGATGGGAAAATATAAAATTGAAAGTTTCCAGCAGAGATATATAGATTTACTGAACACAGCCATTCAGATTAGACTATGTATGAACGTACTGCTTGATATAGATATTGCTTACCATTACACTTGAAACCAAATATGGTTCCTGTCATAGAAGCTTTCTAGTCATGTTGGAAAATTATAAATTTTAATTTTAACATTGAGCAATTACAGTCGGCTTTGAGTACACTATAGGAAATAGAAGCCGAAGAAGTAATTTTTCCTGGAGAAATTGTCTGAAACGTGCTGACCTATAGATTATATTATTTTTCAGTGCTGCTGACGATATTCCAAATGCAGATGAGGTTCATACACTAGTGAAGGACATTTGGGATTTGAGGGCAGCTAAGCTCCGACACAGTATTGATAAATTTGTAGCAGAGCAGGAGACTCATGCTAGGGTGAGTTGAAATAAGTTTTCCGCAAGTCGCAGAAGTCTCGCGGGAATTTAGGCGGCTTTCCGCACCCCCGCAAGAAAGCAACAATCTCCGAAACTAACTCATCTCCTGAAAATATATATTATCTTTTTTAACTTCATAATTAGGGAGCTTTCGATTTGTGCGACGATGCGACGCTAGAAAGGAATCACTCATGCGTGACCGTCCTACCTGGCGTCCTTCGTTCTCTGCATACATAGATTTGGCGAGATTGCGTTCCAGAATCTACCCGATGAGGTGAACTTAACGCTCTTGTATGCGCAGATGACTTTTAGCGGAGTCATTACGTTCTATGTCCTATACCATCGTCATGCAATCGAACGCTCCCTATTAAAGACTTTGGCCCTCCAAGTACTGTACTGTGTTATTAATTTTCTCCCAGAAGTCATCAAGTGGTGGATATCACCATGTGCTGCAAAGCAAAGTTAGATGTTATGTAAGAAATTATAATCCAGTTCAGCTTTGATGAAACGTAGGATATGTTCTCGTACTTCCTGAGTAAACAAATAGGCAGATCTTTTGAACTAAAGTATTTGATAATGAACACAAACCCAAACTTAACACAACATATTTCAAGAAAAGAACTAAAGATTCAATGGTAAACATGTTTTGGGTTTTACTTTTCAACCTATCTTCAGTACAAACAGAAAGTAAACAAAAAAACTTGCCATTCTTAACTACGAGTATATACAAGATACAGAACTCAAATATTAATAAGACCAATTTATTACCATTTAAGGTAATGAACGATCGTTATTGGTAATCATATGCAAGGTGTAGGGAACACCTTGCATACTAATAAAAAAGTTGTCAGCAGACGACTCACTTATCTACAGACCCATCCAAAGCGCTAATGACCATACCACCCTCCAGAATGACCTTAATAACATTTTTCAATGGAACAATTTTAATAGCATGACCCTTAACTGCAGCAAATGTAAAACCATGTGTATCACTAGAAAGAAAAATGTCCATACAAACTATACCATAAATTTTACCCCTCTGTCCTTAGTTACCACACACAAATACCTTGGAGTTACCATTTCATTCGACCTTAAATGGAACGCACATATAAGTTGCATTACTTCAAAAGCAGTGCGCACACTTAATTTAATTAAATGCACTTGTGGCCAACATCCTCTTTCTCTTGTTCTTTTTAAATTCGGCTATCAGTGTCTATTAGTATATTATTTAAATATACAATTTTAATAGATAAGATTAATTTAACATGGACATAGTAATTCATACTTATACAATACATTAAATTTATATATTAATATAATAACATTAACGAATAAATAACAATAACTCAATCACTACTACAATAATAAGATTAACATTTTCAATCTTATAATAAATAAACCGTTCAAAGAAACTTCAGTCGCTATTTTTTAAAAACTCCACGATTCCCCCACCAAACCGGATACATTCAATACACGGATCGCCTTACTCACCTTAACCTCTTATCTCTTACAAATAAAAGAAATTTCCTTTGCCTTATGTTCATTTACAAAATTATTCATGGCTATGTTAACTTTTCGGTTACCTCCTTCTTATCTTTTAATACGCGCTAACCACATCCCACACTCCATATATCTCCGGCACGCACTAATGCACTGCATTTTTCAATTTTTCACAATACCCCCTTGCTATGGAACAACCTCTATCTATCTCCACATTCCGAAAAAATCTCTTAATGACATTTAGAAATCAATAATTGATTACTGTTCACCCTTTATACCATTGTTATTTTTGTTATGATCAATATATTATGATTATTATACTTATTTCTGTGATCATTATTATGAATAATTTTATTATAATCTTACTTATTTCTGAGATCATTATTATGAATATTATTATTATTATTATTTTTATTGTTATTATTGTTATTGTTGTTGCTGTTATTATTATTCTATGCTTTGGTAGTTGATACTAGTACAGGAAATATCTTCCTTTGTTAACTACCATCTCATGTGAGGAAATAAAATTATAAATTATGAATTAAAAATTATAAAAACAACCTATATAATAAATGAAAAGTAAGAAGTCACTATTAAACTAATAATCAATAACCTATATTTTATTTTGCAGGTTGATAACTTGTCGCTAATGGAGACCAACACAATTCGACCATTCCTTATGCAAGCCCTCGACCTTATGCATACGTTGGTGTCAAATACCCAAGGTGGCGCTCATGACTGATTTGTGACTTATCGATAATTTGTCCGCTCTACTATCTACGTGGAACTGGATATTGCTCTGGGATTTGGCTTTTCTGGACTGTACTATCAATTTCATCATGCTGCAGTGGAAAGATGAATGTCTTCATTTCAAATGTTTTTTTCAAGGAACCCTGGCACTCACAGCGTCCTTTGATGGTCGTATGACCATCGGACGAATCCAACTCCATTTCCAGACAGCTTTAAACGATGCAAAGCCATCTGCAGATTGGCAGTGGCAGTTTGAATGAACGGTCATTAAACACGATCCATTTTACGCGCGTTGTGCCGTTGCATTCTCCATAGAATCGCATCGGCTAACGACAGTAGTCAGGCACAGCGAGTGCCTTGCTTAAGTATCATCAAATAGAGGAATTATGGGAAACATCTACAGTCTCAAATATTTTTAAAAATGTATTTATTGGTGTCAATTGTACACTGTAAAATTAATGTATGTAATAGCAGATTATTACTTTGTCAGTTTAGAATTAAAGTGTACAGTTTGACATTCAAATAAAAGTTGCTCGTTTGTGTATACAGTAATATAGCATAGAATAGTGTCTCTGCCCTCTAGAGGGTGGTAAACAAATAGTCTGAAGGTTATTGCAAATGTGTAAATGACTAAAAACAACCCAGTTCCAATGTGAAATAACTACATGGCATATTGAACCAAACTTGTGAATGGTCACATGTCAGTATTGTGTGTGTTTTTCATCAATTAACTTTGATTGTAACTGCCAGCTATAGATAATATCTAGTGAATATGTTGACGTCTGTAGAAATTTGGACGTGAAAGCCTGCCTGGTTCGAGGATAATAATTCTTAATCCTCCTATATGATTGACGGCATCAAATTCTCTACTAAGCAAATGGTTCTTCATCTCCATTTTTTTTATCTACAATACATGATGTGTTAATCAGAAATTGAGTTATTGATAAGAGCCGAGAGGCTAACACCTGCTGCACTACACTTATTTTTTACCAAAAGAAAGTAAAATAATTCTACTGGATCTAGGAATGTAGCCTGTCTGTCTTAATTTTATTTATAGAGTTATAAAGCTACAGTAAAAATAACTTTCAGTCTTTATATAGCACTTACATATTTCCAGGTTATTTGTGTAGTAGTGAGATGTACATTCAAGGGGAAAATTCTGTCTGATAAATTCTAGCAGATGCCAGGGGGTGGCAAGTCACCAGACAGCACCCTAGTTCTTGGCCAGGGGACGACTTCCTACACCATGAGCAAATTTGCAGACCACTCTACATAATTATACTAATACTTAGTCATTCATCTTGTTTTGATTTTGACATAGGAGAGAGCATCAATTATGTCAGTGGTTATTCCACATAGAATAAAGTATAAGAAACAAGTTTTGCTACCGTTTATCTGGAGTAACCTTTTTGAGCGCACTATAGTCAATGAATCTCTTGATGAAGTAGCCCTAAACGCTGAGGGTTAGGCAAAAACCAAATGATGTGTCATTGGAAAATTAACTCAATTTACAAAGCAAAATTTCAAATGATGACAACAGAAAATAAAAACAAGGTAAAAAAGTAAGTTGGACATTTTCAAAATTCTAATGGCTATACCTTGTGCCTACACATATCACTAATATTTCCTTAACCTGCCAAGGCTGTCGGCATACTTCTAGACCCATGTAACATTTCAATTTAGGAGCAAACATTAATAAAGTCAATAAACCAATCCCAGTATTGCAATAATAAGCATGACACATCTAAGTGTGAAAGCAATGTCAAATTAAATCAGTAGAACCCCTTTGAAAAACCACTATTCATATTCAGGGGACACCCCTATTAAGGGGCCACATTTCTGTGAAACAAGGAGAAATATTTTCTTTTTGACACTACAGCTAACCCCTACCCCAATGGGACACTTCTTTTTATTGTATCACTAATTGTTTTAATAGTATCACTACAACATCTTCAAAATAATATTTTATGCAAAATGATAACATTATTAACATTTGTGTCCTTGATCCTTAAAGTGGATGTCCTTATTGTACAGTATGACTAAATTATGTGCCAAAACCCCTATTAAAGGGAACAATTTCAGTCCTCTTAATAGGGATTCTACTGTAGTATGTTGTTTTTCGGGGATTTATAAGCCATATACGACGGCCGACCACTCGACCTTTGGCAGACCACTCGACCTTTGGCAGACCACCCACGAACCCTTAGTGTTTCACAGACCACCAATAATTTACGCAAGACCACCAAGTGGTCCGGGGGGTTGTGTAACACTGCTCTAGAGGGAAAAATTGGGCAATCCTGTGCCATTTTTATACTGTTCTGAATCGTGTTATGGCCAATCAACAAAAAAGCTTTTTGGTCCACCAAGTTTTTTCTTAATAAATTACCCTTTTATTATCATTATTTGCTGGAATTACAGCAGAAGTATAAAATCTGGGTGAGTTCACCATTGGGGTATGCTGAAGTTACAACATTATTCATCAGTTCCTACAAGGACTGAATATAAATGTGTATGTGGAGTAGACAAATGCTATAAGTTCATTTACAAATAATTGATTGATCCAAAGCTACAATACAGTATATTAGATTAAATGTGATATCAAGATTAAACCAATAGCCAATCATACATATTTTGTAATAATGGTTTATGTTGTAATGTTTCCTGATTTCATTCTGCTTGTGTTTTAGCTAGAGGGCTGAAATTCAAATTGATATAGTGCACCGACTAAGAATAGATGCTCAAGTCATTGGAGCTGTGTGGTTCAAGGATCATCACAATTATCGAAAAGAAGATCGAACAGTCATTAAATTGTATTAAAATGGCCATTTTTTACCCAGGAATGTATTTGCTGTAAAGTATAGTGGTACAGAAAATTGTCTTTTGAAGAGAGATATCAGTCCTGTTTGCATGTTAATGATGGCAGAAGTGTACCTTAATTGCTCATTTAAGTGCTGCTCCCGAATAAGCGCTGCTCTTGAATAAACATCATTTTTTTTTTGCAAATGCCGCTCTCGAATAAGCGCTGCGGGGCTCAATCGAGAGTCATGCTACCCTGTGTGTAATGAAACTTTGAGAAACAGGTTTAAATACAATGTATAGCGTTAGAATGAATAAGTAACACAATGAAGACAAGCATTGCTTTATAAATGTTTGTTTACGATGATATAGGACCTACGCGAATATGTGAGATAGGTAACATGAACGGGCATGGAAAGCACCATGCCAATATTTTTTACAAGCACTGAAGTCTCCAAAAATGTTAAAAGCACCATCGCGCTTATTTCAAGCATTTACAGTACTCCCAATTCACCACCAAAGGGATCCCCACTGGTAATTAATCTTGTTAAAAATGGACCTTACATTTAAACCCAACGCCTTGGTTACTGTTGCTAAGGGCCCACAAAATGATAATGTAAGTGTTTGTGGGGAGACAGCGTAAGTTGATTGGTCAGTTGATTAGTTTGATTGACACTATGGAAAGGCTCATTCTGCTGCAAATTATAATGATAATAATATCTTGAATTTATATGGCGCCAATTCCAAACAAGATCAAAGGCGCAATGCATGTGAAAAGCCACCAGAAAACAAATAGGTCTTAAGCTGTGACTTAATGTTGCAAATAGAGTTGGTAGAAGTTATCTTATTTGGAAGCTGGTTCCAGAAAAAGGCAGAAGTATAATTGAACGAATATTGACCAAAGGTTTTTGTACGGAATTTAGTGAGAGGGATGAATGGAGGCGGCGAGAATGAGTATCGGGAAAGCAATGAACGCAAATTTGATGGATTCAGATGGAGAGCTTTAAAGGTCAGAACAAGTAATTTAAATATTACAGGTTGACTGATTGGCAGGTAATGAAGTTCATACTTTCAAGCAACGGTACATATACGGGCAGCGGTGTTTTGAATGCGTTGAAAACGCTTGAGCAATTCCTATGGAATGCCAACAAATAGGGAATTGCAAAAGTTCAAGCCGAGATGATATGTGCGAATGTGAATCGGTATTTCCTGATTTTTGCCAATGTTACGAATGTACTAATGATCGATTACTAGAGTGTGCATTTGCTCCATACAAACAAAACAGGACTGAACTAACATACATTTTCCTTTCTTTTTATTCCATCGTGAGCACCTCTCAGTGCCGTGCAAAAAAGTGAACACAACTCTTGAACATATACAAGTTAGATGAAAGCTGTACAATTGTTTCACTCATAACTGATTCGTAGTGGTCAACCGAGTGGACAAAATATGAGATGCAGAATCTGTTCTAACAGAGAATCTTACAGTGTGATGACCGACACGTTACTACACGGTTCAATGATCACGTTTACGAACATAATTAAGTAAAACATTTACATTAAATTCCAGGAATTTATTTGTACAAAATTTATATTAGATTCTGAATGACTTCATTTCAAGTACTATAAGAAAAAAAAAAAGCCTATTGCTAAGCTTAAATTAATACTTCTGATTCAGACAAAAAATTATTGATAAATTAACTGCACTTGTATTTTTTTTAAATTATTTTGAATCGCAGTAACATAAACTGTGACTTCTTTAGAATAAAATAATTTACTGCGATAAATTTTAATTGAAGAAAAACGAAAATTGCCAATGCATATTTTACAAAATGGGGAAACTCTTGGAATTTCCCAAAATAAATATATATAAATTAATCAATATATTCATAATAACTCGTACAAAGAACATCCATAAGCTGAAGATACCTCATATTGATAATTTTTGCTAAGACTTCTGCAACAACCTTACAGATTGGTCAACACTTACATAAAAATCAAATCGATTGGTCATTTAAATGTTTAAGTAAGGATAACGCATCTCGCTTAAGTTGAGATAAGTGGCCCGGTTCCTGAGGGTGTAACTAATTAGTTTAATAGTCCTATGTCAAAATTAAAAACCCATCTTTCAACCACTGCATAATTTGCACCAGACTCACACCCATGGTATATCAAATTTGATTCTGTGATTAACAAATATTTCTTTTGCTCAACAAAAGATGATGCCTCGAGCATCATGGTACAGTATCTCAAACAGTAGTGGCTCCAGATATTTTCCGTGTCCTGACAAATCTGACAGGGAGTCCAAACCAAGGGGACATCGAGAGCCTTGGTCAGGTCCTGGAATAAAATACCTGGTAGGGGTTCAACGGGAGGGATTTTATGGTTTAGGATGGCCCTAAGTTGAACTTTCAGACTGCAAGATTTGAGATTGGCAATCTCGGTATCTTTGTTGAATCGAGAAATTAATATTTTTCATCGTGCGGTCTGACAATTGGGGGTCGTGCTTGCGTGATGCAGGTGGGGAATCTGCCGCCTAAGCTCAGCTTGTGCCACCACTGGCCTCTAACACTCTGTCCACATTATCAGTTTTCTGTGAAAAATATCTCTAATTTGCCCATGTATGGGCACGATGCCGCCATATCACCCATATATGGACCAATGCACATAAAACTGGATAGCGTGTACAGACCATTAAGCATATATTTTGCATTCATCCAAAACAAAGGTACAATTTTTGATATGGCCAAAAAACGAAGGAATAAAAATGGATGAGTATGCTACCCCCGGGATTAATTACGTATACTCTAAATGTTAAAACTAAATTAATAAAATAGGCTTATGTAAGGAACTCCACAAGAACTGAGTAGGACCAAGATGGCATCGTGCTGAGTGCGATTCCGTGTGAAAAGGCGAGACTTTTTTTATACCTTGTTAGGTGAACCCGCCAATTGCAAATATTGATGATTTCAAATAGAAATAAAATTTTATTTTTGACCAATTAGCGCACCCGCCGTCACGAAAAAGTTGAAATTTCAGAAAAAATCAAAGCAGCCCTCTGCTGCTTTGAAATCTCCAAAGGTAAGATATGTATATTTCTTCCTAATTATATAAATTTGAAGCATTTAACCATCCTATTGTACATTTACCAATAAAATTTTATTTTTATTTTCTCCTCCGTCTGGATGTTTTTGGCAAAATTATTTGCTAAATAAGAAAACATAAATTTTATTTTTATTTTGCCCTCTGCCCGATGATCCTTAAAAAAATAAGTATGCGAAACAAGGAATAAAAAAATCTCGCCTTACTGGTCAGTGCTAAAGGTACTAAAAAAAGTCAGTTTACACAATTCTTAGTTAAACAATACATTAATTTCTTCTTTAAATTTCTGAATAATGAGAAACATAATGAGGTAATCTCTCTCCCATGATAATAGGGATTTTGAGCAGCAAAGGAAAACAAACAAAATTTTCCAAAATGTTTTAGTACTTTTTAAAGTTTTAAAAGTGATATATTTACAAAATTACACAAAAAGAGTTAACCCTGTTTAAGAGCATTTTAACAACTACATTAACGTCTTAGGAGTGAATAAAGTAAAATTTTATATTTTGGACAATTATTTTCAAATTTCTGTTATACCTTATTTTTTTTTACTGATTACATAATAAATAGTTATTTATATTCATATTTAGCACACTTTATAAAGCAATTCAATTTATTCTTCACATGGTTTGATATTTGCCCTCAAAAGATCTATCGTAGTTTAGCCCTGAGTCAATTCAACCAATCATACTACTCTAGTTACCTACTAAGAAAGATAAATTTACTATACCAAAATTTTTGTAGCACACCACATAGAAACAAACATATAGTAGTAAGAGCAATGAAAAAAAAAAAAAAAAAAAAAAAAAAAAAAAAAAAAAATAAAGTAATAAAAGAAATGAAAAAAAAAAAAAAAAAAAAAAAAAAATAAATTTCAAGTATGACAAGTATTATAGAAAATATGTTTATGGATGGGGAAAGAAAATTTTGAAAGAGATTGATTGAGAATGTCTAAGTAATTTCTATTAAAATTTTTCTTTCCCCATCCTTCAACATATTTTCTAACTAATGAAACTGGACTAATGTCAAGTGGTGGTAAATATTTCAATAGAGGGAGTCTTACCTGTTTTTTAGATTGAACCTGTCCTGCTAACTTCATCAGCTCTGAGTTGTGAGCTTTTAGTTTGGAAATCTGCTCGCATAGGATTGCTTTTTCCATATTGTGTTCTATATTAAATTTAAAAAAAAACCAAACAAATAATAATGATAAACCAAACATTGAATTTTAATTTTATTTAACTGTATAGTGTAAATTTTTAGTCAAGTGGTTGTTATCAATTAGCAAGAAATTATAAATAATTGTATGTGATAACCCCAACAAGAAAACATTACCAGTAGAAATGTGATGTCTGGGATATCAATTTTGTATAATTTGAGTTAACAGATTGCACTGTTTTAAGAATATTTTGAAATCAGATTTGAAACCTGAATCAGGCCAGAGTGCCCATCTCTATCCTTGGCGTTTGGGCCAGATTGTGCAAGTGGGGGGGGGGCAGGTTAAACAGACCACACTGCAGTCTGTTTAACCTTCCCTGCATATGCCGGTACCTATTTATACACCACGGTGGAGAGAGACAAACGTAGATATAGTGTCTTAGCCGAAGGACACAAGCGACTTGCACAGCAAGAGTTTCAAACCCCCGACCTCAAGGTTGGGAGTCTGAGCCACTATCATTGCGCCAACCGCTTTTACTCAGATCACGGCAGTATTATTCTTGAATGGTGTAATCCAATTATCATTACGTTATATTATATGGGGTTGAAAAAAGGGATATTATTTGAAATGTTCCACCCACAATTTTAAAAGATTGTTCATTTCATTTTATCTGTGTTTGGTTTGGTGGAACAACAATTAATGTCTCAGAGGTCCTTGTACAATGCCTGTGTACAATGATCTCAGTGAATAACAGACAGAGACTCCAATGATCGTTGTTAAAAAATTTTCACTTAAAAATGCATACACTATATTAAATTCAAATTCAATTTATGCAATTAAAAATAGAATTTAAAAAATATCAAATCTACCATTGATATGTCTGCGGTATGCTTCCATTAGTACTTCTAAGCCTGGCCATTTGAAGCTTGCCTCTTCACTCCTACACACATCCATCTCTTGTTCCTTTTGAGCGTGTTTCTCTGCCTGTTGTGATGATGCAGATGACGGCGCTTGCTGTGTGGACAAGTTGATTACGGTTTCCCGCCTTTTTGTCTTGGGCGATTCTGCCCTTGGATGATAAACTACAGAATTCTGACCTAAAGTAGATTATAGATCTTGTGTTATATTCTAGTATTGAATATATCAACATTAAAAAAACTTCAATCAATCAATCAACCATCAACGATTCTACTCGACAATAAACACTATGTTTCGAACAAATGCTCAACATAAGGCATTTGATGGAACTTCGTATGGTTATATTACTAAATTTCATCTTTTCATAATTCATTCAATAACTTTCTTTTAATCCACAGATTGTTATTCTCCTTAGCAATACTGTATGTTGCACTTTATTAGTTTTAATGTTTTGCTTTTATCTTTTAATTTTAATAAAGAAGCATTTTAATTGGGTATTTGAGAAGTTTGTTGTTTAAGTTTAATTTTTCCAACAAGTGTAAACTGTTTTGAGTGCAACTCGTTGTTTCACTGTAGTATTTGAATGATATATATTACAAAATCATCTCAACATGAGCGAATTATATATTCATGTCTGTATATTGATTGTATTGTAATGAGGGCCTCTTCTAGTCAGCTTTACTGTTATGGCCACTCTCTTGAAATATAACAAGTATGGTAGATGTATATCATTGCACACTGCACAATCCGTCCCAATGGCAAGTCGGTACCTATTGTTCAATTACCTGACTTTTGGTTTGCTAGTGCTTCCTGGGTAGTCCGTAATACCGACTGATGGAATTCTTGCACAAAATTTTCAGCCAAAGTCTTTGGTTTTGCAGATGTAATTGAGGGTGAATGTCTAAACAGGTCCGTGCCGTAATTTAAGGTTGCTCTCGGCTCAGTATCGTACGGCTCTTTCTTTATTTCTCGCACAACATTGTTTGATTTGTGTCGTATTGAACCGACAGCTTTCTCGTGGGGCATTTTGCCATGTATTAAACCCTGTGAATATTGGCTGTCTACACTGTGGCTGGTCTTGTGATCCCTTGGTGGCGCTATTTGAAGAAGCGGGCTGGGATTAGAAACCACTGGACTAGCCGCCGAGGCACGGTGTGGGCTTGAGGTTGATATACGACCATCAACCTCGGATTCAAGTTTATTTAATTGCACTGTTTGTGTAGCGTCAGCTGCTACTAAAAAGAAGCAAAAAATAGAAAAACATGTGACACTTATTCATAATGAGCAACATACCTATGAGGCTTGCCATCCAAAAATCAGCATACTCTAGCTAATTTTTAAACTAATGAATTAGCATAATAATTTGGCAGTGTTGTATACTTACTGTACGTACAGAGAAGCCGTTAATACTTTTGCTAATAACTTTGGCAATAGTAAATCAATTTCAGTAAATGATCCATCGTTTTAAAGCTTAATGTGGAACATATGAATATATTAAAGTCAATTTTCATGTTTTTGACAATGTTACTGGTTTCAGCACATGAAGCCTCATAACGTATGTCAAAAAAATATAAATTAATTAGATTATAAACCATGTCATTGCACATACTGTCAAGGCCTTGTCATTGGATCAAAAACCTGGAATACATAGCCAAGTTCCTTAGAAGCATCCAATAATGTTGTAGGTAGTAATCGGTGCATTGGCTTAAAACACCCACCAAAAAACTCATGGGTGGAAAGAGGTAACTAGCATGGACACAAATAACTGACTAAGAGGAATCAGACCCTGGCCCCTTACTTGACCCTAACATCTAAAGAATGAAGATAGTAATGAAGTTTGACAGATATTTGATAACATCAAGCAAACTAAGTGCTTGTAAATTATCTCCAATTTATTTTTTAAATGAACTTTATAAAACTTGTAAATAAGTTGCACAAAAAGGGTGAATAGAAGAAAGGATAATAAATTTTCTATAGACGATATATCTATTTTATTCTTTTATCTTGTATATTTTATGCCAAAATTAATAAATAAAATAAAATAAACCAAAATTACCAAATCTATCTCCATCTAAATCGGTACAGTAAGCCGATGTTAAAGATTGAATTTATCTGCAATACAAGCTGATAAAAGTATGTAATACAGTATAATACAAAACATTTACCTGGTTCCATTTTTTTTTTAGAAACCTCTAATTTGAGGTTCTGTTCATTTTCCTTCTGTTTATCTTCATTCTCTTTTCTCTTTGCCCTGTATGCTAATATTATTGATTGTTCCTTGTCCATTGCTAAAAGAAAAAATAATATACATAAAAACCACTTCAATAGCATAGCTTGAAAAAAAAAAACACTTGTGGTTTCTTCGTACATTGCTGGACAAACTTGTAAAGAAAACTTCAAAATGTATGAAATGATTTGAAGCCCTGCCCAGCCTATCAACTATTGTTTGATAATAATATGCGATATGCCTAAATATGATCATGATGACATCACATCATGACCATATATAGACATATCATGACCATATATAGACATATCATGACTATATATGGGCATACAAGTTTTTTTTGTCCATGAAAATTTGATAGTCTGGACAGAACTGTAGATGGGAAGGCACTTGTAGAATATATCAACATTATTACAAAAAAATCCCAAGTGCTTTCATATCAAAATGTTAACATTGTCTTTGCCCGTGACGGATGATTGACGTCTCACCCGCACCTGTGATAAATGACTGACATATCACCACACCCTAACTTCTTCACAGCCTTGAGAATCATATGACAGTCACGATTTTTTCATACAGTCGTTTTTTTCCCAATCAATCAAAACTAACCTTTTCTCCTCTCGGGTAGAACCACCTCTAGTGACAGTCCGCTAAAGAACTGGCATTTACTCTTGTAGTCTGGTTCCCGCTCAAAATCAGCATTTGTGATGGGCAACGGTGAAGGGAGCCCGGGTCTTGGCTCTTCTATTTTAGCTTTTTTGGCAGGGCATAAGCAATCCTCTTGTAAAAGCTGCCTCCTTTTCATTCTCTTTTGTGATTTAAGTGCTGAAGAGGTAAACACAGTAAACAAAATATGAAGAGCATTTTTTCATTTATAATCTCTTCATTTTCATAATCTGCGACTATAAAATCACAACAGCGCATTGGTTAATACTTGGAAGAGTTTCATCTGGTTTGCCTATGATAGCTGTAGAACTTTTTTTTTTGATAATAAACCAAGCACAAAAGGATTTAAACTTACTGCAAGCTAACATCGATGTTTATCAACTCGCAGTAAGTCTACATCCATTGTGATCAGTTTATTATCGATAAAAGCAGTTCTACAAATGTATTAGTTAATAACATGACATGTAGATCGATCAATTACTGCACTCTTATATGTAACATGTTCTTAAATGTGTTCTTAAGTGTAACATCAATTAATCAAAGTTTTCATTTATCATATGACCGATCCATTTACAGTGATTATTCTTCAGACGCCATATCTGGGAAATGGTCGGGAATTCTTGCACATCATCTGCTACAATAAATGTATATATTGGAATAATAAGATATACAGTTATTTTCATCATTATCTACTCTAAATACTTTGTACTACTGAACATGGACATGAACTCGGGGACCTTAAGAAGGTACCCAGCAATGGCAGTGCCAAGAAAGAGGGCCCTTTTCAAATTTGATTTGTCTATACACTTACCTTCCTTTTTCCTTTGGGTCACAAGGCCAACTGTTTGAAATAAGTTCATCTTAGCTTTTGACCTATCCAATGGAAAGCAGGATTTAGAAGATATTTTCTCCATTTTTGTTCTGTAACGTTCCTTCTTATCCTCAACATCTTCTTCGCTATCCGACTCACTGTCGCTCGTGAAGTAGATACCGATCTGTCGTGATTCCTGCCTCTTCTTTTCTTCTAAGTCCAATTTACTAATCACATTATGATCACTGGGTATCATCCATGAACGTGTAAAATTATTAATAGGTTGCGGGACAAATTCACTGTTCCTTTGTTTACGGTAATCATAAGGGTAATCGGTTGCAACACTCGGGCGATCCAATTTCAAAGGATTCCTTGGTTTTTCAGCTGGGGTAACTATCCTCTCTGCTTCGGAGTTGTTCATATGAGGGCTACGAGACAAACTCTCATGATTGCTTTGCACACGTTTGCTCGAAAGAGCGGATGGTTCTATATTGTTTGGCGGTAACCGGTCGTATTCATATTGATTAGCAACCTGGTGAACATGATTAACTGTCCTACGATCATAAAATTTTTGTCGTAAAATGTCTTCGTGGTTAGGCTTACTTGGTGATATGAGAGGTGGAGGCTTTGAGGTTGGTATATCAACTCTAAGAGGAGCCTTCCGCATATGCTCTGAATTGCTCTTCTCACGTTCATGCCTAAAAGAAGATGGTATCAAATAATATATTTTTAAGAAGATAACAATGAGAGGAAAAAATAGACATTTAAAAAAATTACAGAATTAGAATGTAATAGCAATTGCAGTAGTACTAGTAGAACCAGTAGTAGCAGCATAGGTACTTCTATAGTAGTAGAAGTATTAGGAGTAGTATCAGTAGCAATAGTAGTGGTAGTATATATTGGTACCAAAAGTAGAAAATGAATAACATTATTTATCTATTATTAATTTCACCATATATCAAGTAGGTAGCCTTTCAGCAATGCTGATATTAAGGGCCCACTTTAAAAAGAAATGAACAATTCATTAAAAAAAAAAACAATGGAAAACAACAGTACAAGTAAAGAATAATGAACAGGAATTGGGGATAAAGTATTATGTACAGAAAAAAAAATGCAAGCAGGGAAGTCAAGCGAAAGGAAACCTCAATTAAACGAGGTATAAATTAGCGGGTATTTTGTCCTGGTTTTCAAATTAGCAGTTATCATGTATATAGTTGACATTATGATGTTCTTTTTAATATAAACATTTTAAGTTAAAAAGCAACTTGTATGACCTCTAACGGTATGATGGCCAAGCACTTTCCAACAGTCAATACATACATTACGATCTGTACTTAATTGTTGGTATTTTGACAATAATGTTGAAGCAAATCTCACAGGATCTAGCGTTCATGTCTCTGCTAATCATTTCAGTGTTGCCCATTAGGTAAACCAATTGCCCTATGCAATGCCTACCAATGGCTGATATCTCTGCGGGGACACACGTAGCTCATCCACACCATATAATAAACGATTAAATATCTCTGCACTCCATTAAGCCACAATATTACATTCAATTCCAGTGGGCTTACAGATAGACTCTTGTCTAAACTACATTTATCATATAAAAGCTACTGGTAATTTTATTCTACAGTACAATATTTACAAGAGTACATCTAAACAGAAAAATGTTGTCACTAATCCCTGACTTAAGATATTCCTAAAACACCTTTTATCATCAAATATCCTGTTTTGTGATCACTTTGCCATGAAAGGGGGAAAAGAGGGATGTAAAAGGTTAACAACATAATCTAATCAAACTCTTCCCTTTAAAAATACATCCATATTTTAATGAGTATCAAGATAAATTATGGAATTTTCAAAATCTAACTTCTTTTTTCCAAGTAAATTAATATTCTTCTTCGAATTTAGTATACGCTTACGTATCATTCGTCAAATACCCTAGCTGTTTGACCATGTGCGGACAAATTGTTGATACGGGTCTAATGTTAGAAACAGTCCCCCTTGACAATATCTGATTCACTGCATCTGTTGCTAGCAGGTTAGCACAGGAAAACTATCGTTAACCCTTGCAGACCTACAGCTCTCAGCATACTGTGAGTTTCAATTTGGACACTTAAATCGGGTGATGACAGATTCCCAGCTAAACAGTTCCATCCAAAGCATCAAATACAAGCCTTTCTATTTTTTTTTTGGTAAAACGACGACATAATTTTGCAAATGATAGGGACATAATAATGTGTTATTACATTAGTATAGCATGGTGCAGTATTGATACAAACTGATTATGATAAGCATCTGAATTGAAGATGAGATTTCTTGGCTATATTATTTTACTGGTCTTTTTAACTAGGCTATGGGTGTTGCTGGACTATAGCATGGTCTCCTTAGCCATAAGCAAGGTCTCTTTAGACTTAAGCATGGTCTTCCTAAACTTAAGCATAATTTCCCTAGAATAAAGAATAGCATGGTCTCACAGACTACAGCATGATCTCAATAGGCTTAAGCATGGTCTCACTGGAATATACCATGGTCTCACTACTAGACAAAAGCATGGTCTCACTGAACTACAACAATGTCTCACTAGACTACAGCATGATCACACTGGCAAACAAATGGTCTCACAAAAGTTCAGCATTATCTTACTATACTACGGTATGATCTCACTATGCTAAAGCATAATCTTAACAGACTAAATCATGGTCTCACTAGACTAAAGCATGGTCTCACTAGACTACAGCATGTTCACACTGAAACTAGTCTAAAGAATGGTCTTACTGGAATACAGCATTGTCTCACTATACTACAGTATGATCTCACTAGACTAAAACATGGTTTCACTGGACTACAGCAGGGTCTCATTAACTAGACCACGCTGCAGGACTGGTTTCACTTGGCTATACAGGCCTGGGAAGCGTCAAATTGATATGGGAATAGAATGTAGGATGGTTATCAGTAAACTATTAAAAGCATACCTTTTTGCCACGTGTCTCTCTTGTCGTAACAAATGCTCACGCATTGACCTCTCGTCTGACGTGCGATGGTCATTTTTTGATACAGACTGAAAAATTAAGAAGCGAACATTAAAAGACTGAAATGAAATGAATATTTACATTTGTTTTAATTATTTATATATTTTTAAAAAAATAAACAAAAAATAACAAAATCTTAAATATTGGAGAAATTGCACTATGTAAATATAGAAATGTTACAATAATTAACATTTAAGCAATACTTAAATTAACAATACTAAAATTATTATACATATACATATATATTTATACACATATATGCATTACTCTGTAGCATATATATTTATTGGCACACTACAAGGATGAACAAATTTGTTATTTACACATCAAAATTTGATTATTAATATTCTAATGACAATCAAATGGCGACCTATAATTTAGGTTAATATTGGGGGCCCTAGAGGCAAGGAAAACGCTGGACAGCCTCAAGTAGGGCATCGCATAGGATATGCCTGTGAAGGAAATTACTCAAAACTTATCTAAAAGCTCTCTGGACACACTATCATTATACGTTTTATGAGACAAATATCTGTGCTTTGCCCATATACAGTATGGATGTGATATGACATCATCAACTCATTTGTCACAAATAACACCTAATAGAGTGGACAGACAGTAGCATATCTAGGGGGTGTGCCAGGCAATGCAGTCCCCACACCGCCTACCAAAAAAAAATTTTAAAAATTGCACCCTCCTAGTCACTCCACACCGGAAATATCTGAAGCAAAAACATTATGATCAAGCAGTTAAAAATTGCATATCTGCCATATTTTGTGAGCTGGTGTACTTCTCACTAACTTTGCCATATTTTGTGAGCTAGCGCCCTTCTCATTTAATCATCGAGCACCCCTCCACTTTACTTTGTACCCCCAGCAGGGAGCCTTCCCCTATTTCCAAGACTCCTAGATAAGCCACTGTGCGGCAAGAGTTTTAGTATCAGTTGTCAAAATTTTTTGTAATATATATTGTCTGTATCATTACATCAAGACTAACCAACCAACGAACAAAAATTACAGAATTAAAGGACCTTTCACTGGCGGGACAACGGTAAAGCCTATAATGTAATCATGTTACGTACAATCATCTGCGCATGTGAGAATTTTCAGTTCTCACCGTTATCTGAATTCTGGTCGCAGTTTATCATGAATATGTTGTGCAAATACATAGGATGGTAAAAATTGAGTGAATCCGTCCAGGTTCACGTTGTTGCGCAAATGGTAACCTCACCAATCAGGAGGCACTATAAAACATGCAGTGAAGCATATAGGTTCAATTTTATAGCCACGCTTGTTTTTTGTAAAGACTTACATCATGTGTTGTTAAATAGGAGTTTCTGTAGTGAGGGGATACACTGTGCCCATCTGTCATTTCCTTCCTGTAATCAGCTGGCTTCGGGGTCCACTTTTCCTCCTTGACACGGTGGTGCTGATGTGCCATGTGGACGTTCATGTCCGCGTTGTGATGCGAGACACGGTGGTTGTGATGGTTAGAATGTGATTCCTTAAGATGCGCTGGAGGAGGTTCTGTCAAAAAGATGAATATTCATGAGTTCATTACAATAACAATGCATGCTCTGAAGCCCTGTCTAGATTATCAAATTTTATTAGACAAAAACATCCAACATGCTTATATACGGTCACGATGACATCACACCATGACCATATATAGGCACATCATGACTATATATGGGCATACAACAGTTTTTTTTTGTCAAAATGAAGTGCATTCACTTTGCAGCATACATTTTCAAATAAAAAGTTAATGTCATAATTGCATTAACAGTACATTCCAATGGACAGTAATAATACTGAAATGTATATGATGCTATGTACAACTAATCAAGTTTTGAGAAATAAGAATGTTTACATTTTTAACATGAAATGTATATATGAGAAAATTAATCATATATCATTTGATAGAATTAATCACTGATCAGCTACTTAGATTGTCGCCTATTTGACAATTACTATTTTTTAAGCCAGTGCAATTTTGATGAAGACTGATTACTTTTTGATCGACATTAAGTAGTGTAAAAAAAAATTTTAATGCAGAAGAAGAATAATCTAATACCATACAAAATATCGGAATTTGCAAATAAGCTGGCGGACAAAAACAATATTCCATTCAACAGGATATCATGCTATAAGGTACAAAGCATCAAATTGCCTTGATTTAACACTTATTTACATTGATACAATTACAAAATGTAATGCAATACAAGTGTGGCTTTACATTCTTTGGAAGACCAAATGAATTCTAACCCTAGAGATTTGTATCTTAAAAAATATAATATTGAATTTGATGTTAATGGGAAGGCAAGGAATGAAATGCAATACAAAACATCTCATGATATGCAACAATGTAAAGAGTGTTCAATCATTATACAGAAGCTGAATTTGAGTAATATAAACCAATTTATAATATCAATCATGTTTAATGTTTATAATGTGTAAGAATTAAATTAGAGATTCAGATTCAATTTCATCTGTCCAACAATATGGAAATGGCAGTTAACGGGAAGATTAACCACATTAGTAAGTATTTTGCCTTGCAATGCTGGCATCTATTGAAAATCTACGATTTTTACTCCAATATATGACATTCGTTAATGCTCACACGTACAAAACCTTTGTATTGTGGGGATCTTAAGGCACATTTGAAAGTGCTTATTAACGAATGATCTCCGATAAAGACTATTTCTTGATCAGATACAAGTTATGTACTACATAGCTTATAATAAGTATAACTGCACCAAATTCCAAATAAAATTTTATTTTAATTTTTTTCTTAATTTGACTTTGCTTAGGGGTCTAAAAACAAATTAAGATACACTTTCTCTGCCGAATTCATATAAATTATCTCAATTATCTCTTTAGAATCTATTATATTTATTATGATTAAATTTTCCATGAAAAAACTATGAAAGAGAGTGGCTGGCACTGCAATTAATTGTTGTCACTGCTGTTTTGTTTGAACGGCAGAAAACCATTCCAAATTTGGTGTGTAATAGATTAAATAGAATAGGAAAAAAATACCATCCATAATTAAAAAGAAAGAAATGGCTAAAGCATGACGTCTGATGATAGGAGTATGTAAATCATACTAAATAACAACGTCAGAAAGTCATATATTTCCACCCTATAATCATTGCCGAGTTGCTTGCTGGCGCGCGGTAAATAAAACCAAATTACCTTTTGAGGAATGATAATGACGATCTTCATCTCGTGAGCGCGGTCTGTGTCGCTCATGAGCAGCTGCTGCACGGATCCTCTCAGTTTCTCTCTCCTCTCTTTCTCGTTCCTTTTCACGTTCCTCCCGTCGCACTTCTTCCGCAAGCTTCTCCCTTTCTCTATGTTCTAGGAGCATCTTTTCCCTGTTTTCAAATGAGAAAAATAAAAGTACATAATTATGATAGTTAAATTGTTTATTGAACCAATCAAATCAACCCTAGGGAGGGACTGGTCAATTATAGTCATAGTAAATATTTTAATCATTTTTATAATAATATTTATTAAAGCCAGGCTCCAGGGGAAAAAAAAAATTTATATGTTGTAGAAGTGATTTTTCTAAAGACACAAAAAAGAGTGTTCGACAAAAAACTTGGAGACGATATACAAGATACAGCTTTTTGAATATTTAAAAAAATGGGGGGAGGGGGGAAATGGTCGTTATAACCACCCCTTTTTCCCTCCAGTTTCTAAATAGTCAAAAATCTGTATTCATTTAACTATTTGGATAAACCATAATTGTATAATTATCACCTGTATACCTTTGCCATAGTTGATTCTGATGTTGGCATTTATATTTAAGAATAACTTAAGCCGGGAACTCACAGTGCCCGACGGTCATCTATAGGCGCGATCCTATGAAAGTAACGAGATGATGCACAAGCGTCCGATCGCAGTCTAGTGTTCAAATTTAGCTGAGTTTTTCATAATTTATATTCTTCTTCTTAAATGCAATCTACACCTCTTAAAATGCATTAAATCCTTTTATGGTGTAAAATACTCAATCTTCCCATTTCCTTGACAGGTTACTCTATGGTTACTGTTTTTAGTTTTTTTTTAATTTTTTTAAAGGATTAGAACCCAGGACCATGGAATTGACAGCCAATCACCCTAATCATTAAACTAACAACCCCATCAATTTATACATTTAGAAATGGATCATGTGCTTGCCAATAGCAAATATGCCTACCTATATATTACATGAAACATACTTTTAGAAGATCATCCACAATACTCACTGCTTTCATAAGTCTATTTAGCCTAGAGCATGAGACTGTAACCAGGTGCCAGTATCTACACATTCATACAGATGAAATTAAATTACAATTGAATGTTTATGCAGTAAGTGTACATTAGGTTCTCCACGTTTATCCAGGTGTTCAAATATAAATGTATTATATACATACATGGCTAGATGATGTATAGGTAAAACATTTTTGTGCTAGAAAATTAACTTAAAATCTGTTTTTCACCTAAAGACATTATTAAACGATTGGCCTCTATATTTATGACGTAGATACTAGTGTATTTATAATAGACCATTGATGAATACAGTTGTTTAATCTGTTGCTTGCTGTTAAAAAAGTGTACTCATAGAAGGCTGTCCCAATTGATCTATTTAAGCTTTGCATACAGCTTGCTTTATGGACACCAACATGAAAGAACTACCCTTGGTTTATGGTTATAACTGATCTTTACTTTGTTTTTCTTAGCCAATAAGAACCTATACATGGTCTTTAAATTGTTTTTCTAACTTTCTTTTTCCCAACAAGCTTATACTTGATGTGCAATCATTTTATTAAAGGCTGGTTGCGGAGAAAAAAAAAAACCATGGGGGGTTTTTAAATATTATAAAAATCTGTATCTCATTAACCCTTCCAGAGTTTATTGTCAAACATCCTTATTGTGTCTTTAAAAATCGGTTGTACAACAATGGTCATGTGTCCATGTTTCAAACAATCATTTACATGCTACATACAACACAAACACCATTATCAATATCTCTTATCTGATTTACTAACCTATCTATAGCTAGTAGATGGTGAGAGCCCATCGAGGCGGCTTGAAGGTGAGATGATTGCAGCGACAGATCCATTGGGTGGCGAACTCCGAGCAGATGGTGCATGGAAGGGTGATGCATGGGTAGACCGTGATGTGACGAGATAGGCAGGAAATGAGGTCGAATTCCTGGGTATCCATAGCGATCATAGTGCTCATCGAGTCTGTGCAGACACAAAAAATAATATAAAATAAATGATTAAGATTTTTTTTTTTTAATTCTATATTCTTAATATTTTTATCATTATATATTTTTAAAGATGAATAAAGGATTTGAAAAAAAAATATATGCTGAACATTCTTATCATTATCATAAATATTTCATGTAATGTAATGACATTTCAAAAATCATTTTTAAAAGAAATTAATGGTAGTATGAAAAAAAAGTATAATCTTTACCAACAACAAATTCAGTCAATATAACCTCAATTTGAATACCATTAATATCAAAAACAATTTTAAAATTCAATGTGCTAGTTTCATAATCAATTGTGATAATACCAGCGACACCCAGAGTAATAAAACAACAAGGTCAAACGAAGCTAAGCATTTTTAAAAAGGTATACTAACAAGTACTGATGACCTTTCCAATGAATAATCAATTTCTAGAACAATCTACATTGCATTATACAATATACACTTTATTAGGCGTCCCTCGTAATCCTCAACAGCATTAAAAATGCTGGTACTAATACTACAGCACATGATCTCGTAAACAAAATTTATCCTTTAGTGTTCAAATTTATTTTTCCATTAAATTTTCAAATAAGCAGTATTATTATAGTTTTATTTTTACTGATTGGGATAAGAGTAATTTATATTTACATATATCGTCCATCTCTTTGCTCATGAACTTACCCCTTGCTAATAAAACCTTTAATCGTAAATCATATTTAGTAATTATATTTTTATAGCATTGGCGGATAAGATGCTTGCCTTCCAATCCCAGAGTCCTGGGTCCGAACATGTTGGATTATTGCTTAAGGCCAAAACAACTTCACTCATAAATATCAAAATGAGGCTTAGTATATGTGTCATATGTAAAGTTGGAGAAATAAGACAGTGATTAAGTTTGCTAAACCTTGGCCCAAATGCCTAAATGAATACATATTTAAGAGTCTCTTTTTCTCTGAAATGAAACACAAACAACACAAAATCCTGTTAGCATACATTTTGTTTAAAGATTTGAATACCTAGAAATATACATGTAATTCTTTCCCATAATTGTTCTGGTTTCTAAAAGTCTTTGTGAGACCTTTTTTGTGTGAACGATGTTGAGTGGTCACGGATTATACATATAACGGATGTAAGTACTGACCAACTTTGAAGCGTGTGCGAAGACGATTCAAGGATAGTGAATGTGTGAGCTGAATATAAAAAGCATCTACAGGTACAAATTACCGAGACTTTTCATTGCCAATGAAATGAATCAAATTTGACATTGGGTGAAAATGACTTGAATATTCTGGAAACTGTTATGATTCAAAACACTGATAGAAAGGGTTATAATAAGATGATTGATGGCAATGGTGATCTTTTTAAGTTGTGTATACATCTTAACCCTATTGAATCATTACATCGCCAATTCAAAATCTGACATATCCAATCATATTTCATCAATCTTGCATGACAGAAATATCTCATAATCTATAAACACAGCAAAAATATAAAAAAAACCTTTAAAAGCAATAATTTCTAAAAAGGGAAATTGCGTAGGAGGCTACTGAGCATAGGAAATAAAAATTGCAAAAAAAAAATGTCAGATTTTTATTCTTTTGAAAATATTGACGACGATAATCTAGACATAAGTAAAATTTATTGAAAAAAATTAATAAGTTTTCTTGATCAGGATGATATTTTTGTCAATATCTTTGACATGTGAAATTACTTCGATATCTACTGAAGTATAAATAGATATGAATAGTCAAAGGTAGAAAATATAAAGCATAATCCATGGTATAAGCCCAACTGCCCCCCCCCCCCTTTGAACATGAAATTTATGTCAACATAGGATTTGGGATTGGGGGGTGGGGAGGTTGACTTCACACATGGGGAATCTCAAAATATTAGATAGCAAAAAGTAGCTTAGTAAAATATAATCCAAATCATATAATATTTATAATTTAACTGAACAAATATGTAATTTATTGATGATATAATTAACAAAGTAAAACTTACTATTAAATGCTCTTTAAGTGAAAGTTCTATAGTGATTAACCATAGCCAACCATCTGCTTCAATCATAAACTGTATCAATTTAAATTTTTTGCAGGTAAAATAAATCATGTCATTCATCATACAGAAACACTTTAACAATTTTTTTAGTGAATTTTTGATAAGCATCTTGCCATTAATAAATTATAT
Source organism: Anneissia japonica (assembly GCF_011630105.1). Taxonomy (NCBI): domain Eukaryota; kingdom Metazoa; phylum Echinodermata; class Crinoidea; order Comatulida; family Comatulidae; genus Anneissia; species Anneissia japonica. The sequence goes on from NW_022727758.1 coordinate 275,366, forward strand.
TTTTAACTTTTTCTCCACTCACAATAAAATATACGATGAATGTATAGTACTGTAATCATTACTGCATATCTTTTCAAACATTTCCTCTCCTATATTATATTTTTTACTTTCCTAATCTTATTTTGTTCTAATATTAATTACACTATTGATTTTGTTTTCTTTTAGAAGCCCTTTATTCTACCATTAAACATCAATTTTCTTATTTACTGCCAATAGGCGACTTGTTCCTGTCTTTCAGAAGATTACGCAAGTTTCCATCCAGAATTTTAATAGCTTAGAAGTTTTTATATGTATATACATTTCTGAATTCATATGGAAATATATGTGACATACATTTATCTGGTGAGGTAAAACATTCTGATCTGCACATATCTGCGTATGTGTGCTGGTGCGAAATTAGACACTCCGTGTATGCATTGTTTTATGGTGAAATCAATAAAAGGCCCTGGCCTTTGCGCAGTACCGCGTAGTACCGCAAACAAATGTCTAGGGTAACTGGGTTGAATGTGTCACTAACACTATGGCCTAAGTGAAAATGATTTGTTTAGCTACAATAGCAGAAATATGAGAATTGACTTTACATTACGATCTGTATTCCATACTGCAGTTTGAGAGAGCGTCACAAAAGATTACCGACTACAAAAATTTATAAACTACTGTATTGTTGAGATAATATAACCAATGTAATTCAATAATTAATGCTTACTTTGGTGTTTTGAATTATTAGAATTTGAGAAAATACTATACCTTTCCTTCAAAATGCATTAATACTTATTCTTATTCTGTTTATTGATAATTAAATATCGTGCTTAAAAATTCAATTCCTTAAATTTTTATCTTCTGCAAATGATTTTTTGCACGCTTGTCACAAATATGTCAAACGAATGCCATCACATTGAAACGTGGGTGGCGTTAGGTTGTTTGTAGCTGTGGTTCCTCACAAATCAGACAAGGTGCGGTGCCGCATGCAGTACCACAGGTTCGACTTTTTTTACACATGATATGTAAAAAAGTTTTGGGATACGAAATGAACACTGGAGGTTAAATTTGATGACGTAGTAGTTGTCATAGAAAACTGTGTTACAAGAGCTTGCACAAATACATATAGTTGAAATCAAATCAAAATTGGCTAACATTACGGAAACATAAGCTGGAAATTTATATTTAGACAAACAGAAACCCTACCACTGAAAATATATTGCACACGCCATTTCATAAATAGTACACAATTAATATAATATATGCATGAAGTCTGTAATTATCGTATTAATGTTGATCATGAACTAGTTTAGTGTTCTTAATTTCGTAGCTTCTATGGAAAATTGGGGAAAACCATAGCAAAAAAGCCACAAACCATATAATACTGAATAAAAACCGCAGCTCACAAAGCATTAGCTCTCATTTTCGAGACACAAGGTTAAGCTATAGATTTCGTAGTAGTATGGTCTTCTGATCCCCACGTTAGATCCCCATAATCAACGTCTCAATGACGTGCACATTAATTTTCATTTGTTGACTTATGCGAGCTTCACCTATTCATTTGAATAATTCTTGCAAGTCTTTTGTAATTATTCTCCTCGATATGAGCTACTTTCGAAGTAGGGCTGTATGCGATTATTAATTCCTTGCAATCTCTTTCAATATGCTTGTTTGAATGTAGTACGTATACATTCATTACTTGATGGATTTCACATTCAAAAATTACCGAAGGCTTATTTTCATTCAGGTTGTACTTCATTTGATTAGTATACTTTACTCATTAATTCTACATTGTTTTTGATCTACTGATATAATTGGAAATTTTGTACATACTCTATTGTGCATAATTTTCCTTTTGAGAATTAAAGATGTATTGTCCCATGCTAAATACCAAAACAAATCATAGAAATATTTTTTTGAAATTAACTTACCCATTTTGAAGTAACATTTAAAAAGGTATCAACTTGAACATAGAAATTAGTGTATTTAAACAATGTCTACCTATCAGTTTACAGTGAAAAATGATTATTTTTATTATAATTTTTTGGTTTAAAAATCAGGGTACACATTTTTTAATTCAATAATTTTTATGCACAAGTTAATAATTTGTATGCTATTGCAATATGAGCAGGCTTTGTTTCAAATTTTTAAATTATTTTTTGACATTAGCAAGGAACAATACATCTTCAATCATGACAATAAAAATATAGTAATTATAAGAATCAATTTTGGAAGTTAAATTTACAGGTGTTTAAAAAAATATATAGAATTGAAAAAAAAAATGTTTGCTTAAATTATCTTTGATACCATTGATACCATTACATAGATTTAACCTCGTAATGCCATGATTGTATGTCATTAATAACATCAGAATGCTTTTAAATTTTCCTCGTAAATTAGTGGTAAACCAATCAGGAATTGTAGGAGTTTAATAACAGTAAATATATACGGAGAAACTGCGGTATCGCCTAACTTATCAACAATTAATCCAATACAGTAACTGAAACATGTGACACGCCTGCTACGCATGTAATAGGATTACTCCAGACGTTAACAACATTACGTATCAACATACATTCAGAGGATAATTGCATCGAGCGTGCATAACACACGACAGAGCACGCCTCCCGCGCAAAGGTCAGATTGCATACGTATGAAAGATGATCAAATTGTATGCAGTTTGAAGTAAGGATAATTGGAGCTGGGCCACTCGAGTCATACTTGTGTTTTCCGTGTCATTACGGAGACAAAGCAATAATCATTTGTGAAATCTTTCGTTCATAATGTGGTAACACTATATGCGTATCACACAATGGGGTAATCAATAATTGCCCATTTACATTGTGTAAGTCCCTATGTGAGTTGTAATATTTACTCGAATGATGAAAATAACAAAATTGAAAGTGTAGAGCCTATTCATAGGTATGATTTAATTGTTGGAATTAAAATAATATCACAAATGATAGGTTGTTCTTGAATGCATGTACACATCTAATTATAAAATATTTCTGGATATTACATATGGTACATGTTTAGCAAACACGCACATTCATACATACATTCAAACACAAAAGAACTGACTACAATATTCAAAATTATATAATCAAATAAATCATTTTTTTAAATAACAGACATCAATTCTTATTATAAATTTAAGATTTGGTTTAATTTTATGACTACAGCTGTACATGTATTTTAAGCGTTCCATTCCCTTTTATTTAAAAGAAAGTTCCCTTTCTCTTCATACAACAAATTATCGCATATTATATATTTATTCATGTATGCATTTCTATAATGGATTGAAATAAAATTTGTGAATAACATGCAGGAAAACAAAATAATAATATTGTAATAAATTTATAGTTACTATAATGTATGACCTTCATATTTTAAAAAGAAATTAATCGCACAAAAAAAAAAAAACGTAGTCTAAAAAAATCTGAATCTAAAGAAATTCCACAACATTTTCATTAAAAAAATTTAGTGGTGGATCCAGGAATTCAAAGTAAAGGGGTCCAGGGATGTATTTGACATAGGTTCTACACCACATTAGCCCCACCATGGTTTGGGATGAGGTCCAAATTTTGGCACCTGTAAATGGCCAGAAATAGCCATATACACTTGAAATTGAATAATAATTTTTTTTTAAATTTTTTATGATTTTTTCAAATTTGGGGGGGGGGGGGGGGCGGGGGTGGGGGGGGGGAGGCGGGG
>NW_022727758.1:279393-360952 GCF_011630105.1 Anneissia japonica
ATGTGCTTGAAAAAAAACGGAAATTATTGTGGCTAGACAAATTTGTTATACTTCCAATAAAAAATATGATTTAATTATATATAATACATGCAATAGCATTTTATATTTATATATTTTTTAAAACTAAAGCAAAAAAAAAAAATTGGTTAGCATTCTCTTTCGCATCCCTTTATAGGCCATGGCCTTTTTTAACTTATCGCAAAGCAAAACCGAGAATATCCTGTTCAAGGACACACTAATGACCTCGAGGTTGGGAAACCAAACTGTTCCCGTTCCCAAATGGCTTCTACAAACAGATCATCATTGGAAATGATTTGTCGCACAGGTCTCATCACTGTCTCATATGCGTAGGTATAGATTACGGCAATTTTTTAAAACTAGGCGAAAAAAAAAAAAAAATTGGTTAGCATTCTCTCTCGCTTCCCTTTTTAGGCCATGACCTTTTTAAACTTATCGCAATGCAAAACCGAGAATATCCTGTTCAAGGATACAGTAATGGATCGAAACCCCGACCTCGAAGTTGGGAAACCAAACCGTTCGCGTTTCCAAACGGCTTCCACAAAATAGATCATTACTGGAAACGCTTTGTCGCACAGGTCTCATCACCGTCTCATATGTATAGAGATTATGACAGTGCGGTGTGGCAAACTTAGCGAAGCCTCATCCACCCCTTTTAAAAACCAACGGCATTAACATATGTTTGGCCTTGATGTTCATACAACATCATTACCAACTGTATAGACATAACAGTATAGGACTATTATTAATACACAGCCATTAATTTCAATCATCTATTACATTGTATAGCCGCGTATATGCTTTTCTATTATTCTATATCATAAAAATTTACCTCCAGATCAATTGTTTTGTTTATTGCTTTTGCTGATATTTAAATTTCGAGCAGTATAATGTAAGTGATCAAATATATTAAATTTCACATATAAGCTAATAATACCACTAGTTTTTAATAACCACATGATATCACAGAACATGTGAACCAATGGCTTTCAAAATCAGACAAAGAAAAAAGATCAGTTGATTGTCTCAAAATAGCTGCCCCTGGACTTTATCTAATATTAATTTTATAATCATTGCTACAGTAGAATATTCACAAGCATTAATAGTATGTTTGACGATAATTCGCTATACTTTTTGTATGGAAGAATTAGGTACAGACCTCTTTGCCGCGATCGCAATTGTCTTACTATTACATAACGTAATTAATTCCTCCATGGATTTTGTATACAGTACTCTTATTAATACTGTAATACATGTAATTACTATGATGTGATTAAATGCAAGCAGATGGAATTACTGCATGTTATCTTACTGGATCTTAAAAATATGTGTTACAAACCCATAGAGATATTGTAGTGAAAATCTTTTCTAATAATGTTGGAATAAAACTAACTTTTTAATCTTAATCTAGATCAAGTGAATTTTCATAAATTTCAAATAATGTTGTGATGAAAACAAATTTTTACCTCAACCAAAATACATTTTCATGAGGTTTAAAAAAATAATAAATAAAAGTTTGAATTAGAAAAATGCTAATAAACTGATCACTGCAAACAAAATAGACACTGATTGTTATCTCAAACTAACTAGTAATACTATAAGTTACATAAAAACAGATACAAAGTGAAATGTATAAACAACATGTTAAGGCTAAATTATACAACACAATTTAAATATATGGACAATATAAAACTGTGTATGACAAGCCTAGACGATCTGAGGCAATCGTTTACAATATCTAATATGTTGACTCAAGTGTTTGGACACGACGCACAAGGGCGGATAATCGGATCAAGTGTTGTACGCCCTTTTCATAATCATACCAATATTCCTTTACTTGACATATACGTAATATGCAACAGACAGATAATGAGAAGTTTGACTAACGTCAGGTTTATATTACTATTGCTTGCTCTCTACGCTAATGAAACCATTAACTGCGCGTTAATGCTTTCGGAGCAGTTGAGTCAGACCGAAATATTACCCATAATTATGAGCCTCTATAGCAAAACTCATTTGTCATCGAATGCTTCTGGTTAATGAATAGTAGGCTGTGATCTTAAGAATAAAGGCACTCCAGTTTACCGACAGACTCAATCTTTAAATATCAAACGATTTAATAGTAATCAAGATAGCCTGATCAATTTCTATTTGATCTCATCAATATCTGAATTCACCCTTTCAAAATATAGTGTAATAAATGATTTAAATTTCCTTTTTAAATTTATTCTTATCATGTCATTATTAGTAGCTTTTTGATATTCTGTAATTATTAAATAAAAAGCAGCAGATATTATTACACCAGTCTTAAAAGAATTCTTAATTCTGAATGGATGTTATTGTATGTATTAAATCCAATCAGAATTAGGAATTCTTTTAAGACTGGTGTAACAATATTTACTGCCTAAATGATGCAAGTATTGTTTTTTATTCAAAAATATAACAATTAAAAATTAATAGAATTCTAGAAAACTGGAAATTGATATTAGCTATTTCAATCAAGAATGTATCAATTTTAAAATTACTAGCTTCGTGAATGAATGTGCACATAACATCTACTTTTACGAGCAGGAAGTGATCCCCAATGGTTGGCTATTAGTTTGCAATGCTGACAGAAAGCTGTTTAACGGTCACCAGAAACGATGGCCTAGCGTCCACTCTAACTTTTGAGTGACAAGGGAAATGCCAAGGATCGTGATTGGTTATCGGCTTGAAATGTACGATATCTTGTGTCGTAATTTTTTACAACTAGTCAAGCTCTACAGTATCCACAATAGCTTGTGGGAATACATCTCTGATTTGACCAAATATGGACATGATAATGTCACATTATATCCATATATGGGCAAATCACATGTATTTCTCTGTGGATATGATGGAACACTGATGTCTACTCTGTGTTCTAATATAAACTTGAATTTAAAAGCAGTTTTGAGGTTGGTTGTTTTTTTACAAAATGGTGTGTGTATATATCAGTATGTCTGTCAGCGTGGATATGTAGTTCTTTGGCGTGTTTGTGTCTATTCTGCAACTGCATAAACTATGATCAAATAACCACAAGGCCACTTAGCTGAGATGAGAGGTAATAGTATTTCTTTGCCATCAGCAAAACAGACAATAATGAGAAATTAGGTTACAAATAATCAATCATCATTCATAGTACTGTATTGTTGTAGGAAAAGTGCATTAAGCAATTGTATCTATTTTTTATATCAATACTAAGTAGATGGTTTTTGTTACTATGGCGATAATCATCCATGTTGGAAGACTAATCAATGATATGATGATATGTGATGTATTAATCATAAATGTTTTATACAAGTACTAAACATTTAGGCTATGTGTCACGACACCTGAGCTGATATTTATTCAGTCTGTATATAAGCATTTTTGTTTTTTCAGTAATTGTTTTTTTGTTAGCACTGATGATGCCTGTAGGAAACAGGGGAAATAAGTTTGCAAATAAATGGTTTATTTTGTTAAAATTAGTGTTCATCTTGATTTTGCTTCAATATTTCGGTTCTATTATTCATGATTTAAGTTGCCACCGTGATGTTAGCACTTGTCAGAATTGAGAAAGCTAGAAAAACTATTCAAGAAAGAATGTAAAGGAGAAGCTGATTTGAATTTTCTTAACAATTGTAAGCAATTCAGCAATTACCCCAAGTTTACAATTTATCATTTTTTAAACATTTCATTTGCATCCAACTGCAAGTAACTCACCAATTACAAGGTGGACGATGCTATTTAAACCAAGTCTCAGATGAAAGTGTATGCCCATATATAATCATGATGTGCCTATATATGGTTATGATGTGATATCACAGGGGCGTACCGTGGGGGGTGGGGGTTGATAGAGACAGACCGTGGGGGGTCGATGGGTGCGGTCGACCCCCCCCTTTTAAAGAAAGTGCCCTTTAAATATGCTCGCTTCACTCATAAATATTAACGCACCCCGCGAATTCTGAAAGCTTCGCTAAATTGCTCCGAGTTCAGCTTCCCCCTGCGCTTTCGTTTCGACCCCCCCCTTAGATTTTTTACCGTACGCCCCTGTGTCATCATGCACATATTTAGACATGTCACATGTTTTGTCAAACCACAAAGCTTTTCAACTTTCAACCCTCCCCCTCCCCGCTTGAATCTGCCACTGGAATGCCACATGATATGAATTTGATACAAAACAAATTGTACAAATATACAAGATTTGCAAATAAATGTAATTGTAACAATAACTATGATACCAAGAAACAGTAATAACAAAAAATATTGAAAAAATATTAATACAATACTTCATATATAAAAAGATTATATAGCCATTCTTTAATGTATCTAGTATTATTTTTGAATTTTTAACGTTTTAAATGGAATTGCTTCAGTTACATCAGTTATGGTATAATACTTTACTTATAATGGTGTTATGAAAAAAAAAATGTTTTGTTTCGAAAAAGCATTGGCTTTTTCAGGCACCATAATTCTTCCCTCTGAAAAAAAAATTATAATAGCGAGATCATTTTCATTATTGCTTTTAGCACTCAACATGGTATCGTAAATCAATAAATGACCATGTTTCCCTTTAACATAAACTAAATATACTGGTAGTTGAAACCCTTTGTGAAAAACAATTAAAAATCCATAATGCATAAAAATCTCGTTCAAATTTGTATTTTCTACCCACTCAAAGTAAAAAAAAAAAATGTTTTAATGCAAATACCAAAAACTTTTTTACCTCAATAAATTGTAAATACATATCAACAATAACATTTTATATTTGAATTGTTTTAATAAGTTGTTGACTTTCAATTAAATAGCAAATTAAGTAAAATAATGTTCTTACTAATAACGGATGCATAAGTAATACCTTATTTACTTTTAGATACTACTCAAAGAAAAATTATTTCATTTAAACTACCCCCACCACCATTTCTTTTTCATGTAACAATATAAATTTATTGATATTGTTAACTACCTGCTCTACTTATCCAAATGTTCATTAAACTGCGGCATTATTGTTCACGTAAAATTAAACCTTTAATTAAGCTGTATGTCTTAAGAGCAATGCAACAGTCAGATTTTAAATTGAAAAATAAAACCAGCGAGCAATAAATTTCCAATTTACATGGAGTCTTTCGCAACACATTTGATGTATGTGGGATCAGTTCTGGAGTCATCATGATGTGAGAGGGTTAAACCTTCGTAGCTGCATGACATTATACCCTATGCCTGTGATTAATATACATGCTATTAATAAACACAATTTAATGGGATATTAATTATCATTACGGGGACCCCCAAGAGTGTTGCTGTAATATATTCATTATACAGCCGTTATAAACATGACTGTGGGATAGATATTATTTTTAAAAGATAATAAACAACATTATAGAAAACTAAAATAATAAGTTTTGCAAAATATGGATAAGATTTTATTTTTTTAGAAAATCCTCTTATTACTTAAAAGAGATATGCATTTTCATTGATTTATTTATGTTTCTATATTTTTAACATCATTTTGTGTCTTTGTAAATACCATTATTCCACACAAAAATCAAATTTTAAAATTGTGAAATTTGTAATATCGTTTGTAGTTTACAAAAAGAAAATTCTCCAATTGTTTATTTTATAAATATAGACTAAATAAAAAGAATTTGAATGTTTGTAAACTAGAGCTAGCAGTTACTTCAAAGTCAATTTAATACAGGTTTGATGAATTATTTAAGAAGCAATACAGACAGTATATTTTTGAAGTTGATATTACTATTTATTTTGTTGATCAATCAATCAATTCATTGGAATCATTTTTTAGACTGTTGCACATGAACACTCAGTGCATCCAAGGTAACATGGAAAAACATCTGGTGTCTTGCTATGAAAATATTATTGGATGAAATGTACCTAGTTAGATTTGTAATCTTCCACATATTTTTCTTCCTCTTGTTCAAGTATTTTTTTGGCAATCTTGCTCTCGCATCAGATTCATTTATTTAGTTAATTGTAGCATAGGATAGCTAGCTATTGGGACAGTTGGGACGGTCCCACACAATTTTTCTAGTGGGTTCACAAAGAATGGGTCCACATTTTAAAAAATGGATCCAAATTATGCAATTTCATGCATAAAATGGGTCCACTTTTTGAAAAATGGGTCCAGATTCCTCACATTTAGCTTAAAATGGGAAAAATTTAAGAAAATGGGTCTAGATTTTTCATATTTTTGCGTATTAAAAATGGGTCCACATTGTTTGAATTTAAGCGTAAAGTGGGTCCCACACTGTTTGAAAATCCTGGCTACGGCATTGATAGATAGATATCGCATTCTACTAGAGCTCCTGTGCATACTGTTCCCATTAGCCCCAAACTTTTGGGGCTATCGAAGCATTTGGTTCTTCTGCTTTTATGCTGTTTTCTTTGCAATATTAGCAGGGGCGGATCCAGAGATGTCCGAAGCGGAGGAGAGGACGAACACTAACCTAGGGGATCCAGCATGCCCCACAAAACTTTTGTTTTCCAGACGCTCGGAAATGGCTTTTGAGGCGTTTTGAGTGATCAGTAATTCTTTTTCTTTACTTTCCAAAAGGCCAGGCTCGGCCCCTCCCTCTAAGTCAGCCCCTGATATTCAAATATTTCATGGTTATGTTCACGTAAATCAACTTTCTTGTATTATGTGCTATAAATCTTATTATTATTATTAAATTATTCATATGGCCATAGCCACTCAACACCTAGTTTGTTGAGTAGCTATTTGGCTCCTTTGTCTGGAAAAACAACCCTCTATGTAGATCGGTCATTGGCTAACACCTTCAATTCTGGATCTTGATGTGCCAAGTTTAAAGATAGTTTTAATAAATAGAAATTAAGGAATAATTTAGATGTAATAACCAGGGTATAATGAGCATTTCTCTCTCACTTTCAGTTTGTATTTTGGTACATCTCTGATTTTTGCAATTTGAGAAATTGTTCAGATTACATTGACATTTTGTTAGGTCAGCCTACAATTAATTTTAATATTTTTTGTATTCATTATTAATGCAGCTGGGCAAAGGATTACCAATAGTAAACTTAATCCCAGATAATTATTTTCACAACACAAACATACACGCAAGATTTTTTACATAAACCAAGCCTACATCCCCAGAAAGGATTTTAAATCCTGAGGGGAACTAACATTTTATCCAAGGAAATTAAGCTTACCTTAAATGAGATAACTGCATGTGAGAAGGGGGTAGAAATGCAGGGTGATATGGATAGCCTGCAGGAAAAACCGATGTACCGGTTGGATCATACTGCATGTGAGTAGGCGGCAGGGCCTTGTGAAGTTCTTCAGCATGACGGTAGGGGTGAAATCCCCTAGGCACCTCATCTGGTGTTGATGCCAGTTGAGCCACAGGTCTAAGATTCAAAAGCAAAGAAATATTTTGAAAATGTAAAATTTTTATATTTCTAAATTATTTGTTTTGAATGACACATTAGCTAGAAGGATAAATACTTTAAACATCCCTCCCCAAAATTGTCACTGTTTATACAATAATGAAATTTTAATTGTACTGACACATATACAATAAGGGGTTACAAAGGTAAAATGTACGTAGAACATGGTACTGGACACAAAGTTATGCAGGTGAAGTAATTGACAAATTATGTGATCAATTTGTTGAAAGGAAAATAAGTGGGGGGGGGGGAGGTGTAAGGCGAGGAGGAGAAAGTGGTAGGTTAGATTCCATAGGCCTTATCGAGCAAAAGTGGTGTAAACAAATAAGTGAATGGTCAATTTCAATCGCTTTTCAAACTGTCTTCTTAACAACAACTATATAGTGTCGATCACAAGAAGGCAACAATTTTTTTATGTATTTTGTACATCATTACCTGAAGCAGGTCACCCCAAGTAACTTGCTATATAACTCTATGATAAAGCTGTTTGCAAATCACCCTCAACCTACACGGTCAGAATTTCTACCTGCCGCGCATACTAACGACCCGTTTAGAATGTTAAACAACATGGCAAGTAACATAACATTTCAGGCTTGCTGTGAGATTAAGTTATGAATACTGACAGAATATAAATATTTATTCTAAGTTGCGCCTGATTTTATTTGAGAAATATATCGGCAAAGAGTATTAAGTCCTAGTTTAGGTCAAGTTCCAAAATAAAAATTGGGTACAACAGTTGCCTGCATCTTAATTTGACAAGGTTTTGGAGATTTGATATCAAAGTTGAAGTGAAATGTGTTAATGTACACAAAGTAGAAACACAGCACACATGCTTGAAGGTACAATAGGCATCATCCAATGAGATGGCTGTGAACACGAATTACATGCATGGAAGGCAAATTATTCTGATAAAGTAAAGTGACGAACTTTTCATCCCACCTATGCGGGCCGGCCGAACTGTCCTTGCTGTTCCACAACGAGCTGTGAATGGCGTGTGACGAGCTGGAGTGCGATGACTCCGACGGTGGCCGCATATGATGCCTTTCGCTTGATGCTGGTCGTCGATGGTGATGATGATGTTCATGCTCCTGTTGAAAAAAAAAAATAACAACATTAAACTAATGCGTGATAGTTAATTACGCTTGAAGGTGTTAACATTGTTTTTCATTGCATGAAATAATGAGCAATTGACAATGATACAATTGCACTTTGCAAATGAGGAAAACAATTGTTAACCTTGATGCATCTAGAGTAAGGTTAGTACAAAGTAGTTTGCGGGGATATACAGTATTTATATATTGGAATTATGTGTCTATAACAATGTGTGCAAGTGTGTATGGGAATAATTTCAAGTCTGTATGAAAATGTGTATGAGGATATGAACGAGGGTGCATGAGGATATGTACAAAGTTTGTATGGGGGTTATGTACAAGGGTGCATATGGGGATATGTACAAGGGTGCATATGGGGATATGTACAAGCGTGTATGGGGATATGTACAAGAGTGTATGGAGACATGTACAAAGGTGTATGGGGACATGCATTTTACAAGGGTGTATGAGATATGTAAAAAGGTTACAGTATATGGGGGTTTTGAACAAGGGTGTATATGGGGTTATGTACAAGGATGCACAGGAGATACAAACAACGGTGGATGAGGGATACATAGCTGAGTGGTTGCCTGAGAGTGTATTGTTCCTACTTCTTGTGCTGTACACCCAGTTCAAACCCGGTCACTATTGGGTTTCAATTGGAGTTTGATCACTTGGCTCCTTAAATAACACTTATATTAAGGGTTAAGGACAATGTTTGTATCCGTTTTGTCATTTAAGTTGTAGTTAAGTTTAGTGGCGCTGTACTGTGACTGCTGTGGTTCCCTATTTATTTAATAAATAAAATTAAAATGAGGACCAATAAAGAATCATTATTACATGGATATATGAAAATATGTACAAAAGTATAAGGGTGTATGGGAGATATGTACAAGGATATACGGTATATATGTTCACTACAATGATTTATAGGGAAATGTTTATGAATGTATGTGTCGATCTATCTGAACAGTAGAATAAAGTACTGGGAAGGATACTTCGATTAAATGGAAACGATGAATTAGTGATGAGCAGAAAGAAAAAAAGATTGTCACCTATGGATTATCTAAAGTGCATTACTTTTTATGATACCTTTCCGCTGTATTACAAATTAACACCAATATTTACTCAGTTCAATTCAATCTTTAATCCTCTTATTTCATTACTAATACAATAACAATAGTTAACCTATCCATTTTTTATCATTAAACACATTTCTCTCCTATCCTGAATTACAAACCCTTCAATATTTCAGTCATTAAGGTGACATATTAAATTTTGATTGAAATAATTCTTTATGAATACAATGAATAATTCATATCTAATTGATCATTTTAAGTTACTATATGTAAGTTAAATCACAAGCTATAGGGGGTAGAATAGCCTTGTGGTTAATTTAAGCATATCATGAATAAATTAAATATTGTACAGTATGTCATAGTAAAACAGAATGTATATAGTTAGTAAATGCTTTCAATGATATTACTAAAAATTTTTGAAATTAGTTTGTACAGTAAGTAATACTTCGATACTTATTTCTTAATTGTTTAATCATCATTATTATAACGATTCAATTAAGTGAAATTCATGTTTTTTGCATGTAATATTCAATATAAAAAAATTTACATTATTTGTATTTAAATCTTTTTTATACCATACTTGTTTAATTAAATATTTTAGGTATTAATTATTAAAGAGAAAGAAAATTAACACATTTTATAAGAAAACTTATAATAGAAAAAAAATCTGTCAAAAGAAAAAAAAAAACGATTTGCGATAATGAATTTTATTACAGATCACTTGATGCATTAAAGGTGGTTAGTCAATGACAAAATTCAGAACATGTTCAAAATGTCTCGGTGCTTAAACTAATGCAATTCTTAATTCTAACTACGGAATTTGATATCAGAAAAAAATAACGAGAACACCTGATGCCAACGGAGAGCTATTAAACTATGCTAGACCGCACTGCTTACATGATTCAGAGAACATGTTACTTCTCACCGTTGTCACAACGATAATTGCAGCTATACTTGACGGACTGTTATGTCAGATTTTGATTTTCTATTTGATGTTGTTATTAAAGTTTGAGGGCAAGCATTAGGGCTGATGGCATTATTGCCTTCCCAGCGGTGTGATTGCCACGTTAATAACGAGTGCCGTATCCACCAGATCATTGAACACTAGTCGTTTATACCGACGCAAACATAAGGCTCATAGACACTTTAAAATATAAAAACAAACTTGTAGGAATTAAAGTTTAAAGGAAGGTCTTGGGGCAAATTTTTTTAAGCATTGTGAATGAAATATAAAGTATGACAAAAGAAATTATAAAATGTTCATGCTGATACCAACAAGAAAAAGTGCAATAATGAATAAATAATACTAATAACAGTAAGAAGAATAAACTCAATGATGATATACAAGTATTGCAAGTGCCATTTAAAAAGAATTTCTCTCCAACCCTGTCCAACATCAATCAAAATAATTTAAATGTTTTATTGTCACTGTAATTGTAAATGTTGGTAAAATAAATAAATGAAATACAGTGATAGCCATTAGCACATTTGTATGTACTATGATGACTGTGTATACATATTTATATACTTTATGTATTGTATGAGATGGCAAGCAAACAGTTTCCCTTAGAGGAATAATGCGGGCCCAGGGCCTACCCAACTTTATATCTGAACCTCAGCCGGCCCAAGTTCGCTCTGATTGCTAGATTTTGACGTCTTATCTAACCACAACTTTCATTCGAACTGACTTGCGATACAAAGCTTACGCATGGGCAGTTTGACAGATGACGACTTTCTTTTCTACAGTTAAAGAATTCCAGTAGATAAAAAATATATTGGCGTATTACAAGCTCAAGAAACCCCGTTTTTGTATAGCACACATTAATTTAACAAGTTTATATTCTAAAATTATAACACTGTATAGTGGTATCATTTTTTCTGTGAACGTCATCCTCACCAACCACGTGCGTTTTGTGTCGACGTTCGTGAAGCTACTCACGTGACCCCGAGGACAGAAAAAACATAATCGTTTGCTTTTGTTATGAGCGAAGCTGGTTCTAAAAAGCGTCAAAAATTGTTTGTGAATGAACCTAATATGAAAATAATTATTATTGCCAAATAGATAGATCTTGATGCTACTTATTCACAATCAGTGTCTCCGGTCTGTGGCCAAACATTGACAGCAATATAGGCCTATGTAGACAGTTTACAATATACAGGTATGGACTTTCGAAATCGCAAGTCTGGCTTTGCACAGAGAAAAGTCGAGCTGCGCTAATTATAGGCCTTGGTTATTATAAGAATTATCGTCGCCATAATCATGAAGCAGAATGCTATCCGCTTAAAAAATCGAAAAAGTATAAGGACAATTTTTGAAATTAGGTTCATGTTTCACGCGAATTCCATGTGTTTATGCTAGGTTGTGATTTACCGTTTCGCCATCAAAATGCGATCGCCTCAACTTCCTGTCCTGCAATTCATCGACCTGGCCCAAAAGAAGAACTGTGAAAGTCCGTAAGGCGGCCCTGAGCCGACTTAAAACAACTTAAAACAATAACTGTGAACGGAAATGAAGTTGAGTCGGCCCTAGGCCGGCCTAATAAGTGTGATTGGGCTCTTATTCTGGCTATTACACTGTATCATCTAAACAAATTTCCACATCTTTTTGTAAGGGCAGCAATTACTATTACAATAGAAGTAAAAAATAATAATTGAATTACTAATGAAAAAAGAAGCAATTTAATATGACTTTGATCAATGCATGTATAATTAAATTACTGATGTCATTATAACCATAAGGTAATGCAAATCATAACAATAGCATCAATCCTATTAAAATTAATAATAAAACAAAGTATAATTTAAAATAAAAAAAGACAAATTTTATAATAGCACTTAGATTAACAGTTACTATATATTCACAAAATGTTTCACATTAGGCCAAGAGTAATATTACGTAGTTTGCGTGACGATATGCAACGTAAAATGTAGGTCACTTCAGCTAAAAACAATGATTTGTTCACAAATATTAAGGGAGAAATAATTATGTAAAACTATGCGTATGTGCACCCTTAAGGACATTCAAGCTGCACCGACATTTCCCCCATGTCAGAATAAAAAAAATACTGGTTTCACCTGTAATAAAAAGAAGGGCCGTAACACAGACGAACATAAAACTTTTATGTCGCGAAAAAGCGACGTGTATGCTATCGTCAATCACTGGAAGTCAGCATAACATGACTTATAGTGTCCGGCAATATCCAAATTATTCTCTTTTCATAAAAAGAATATTCTGAATCCTCGGAAGAATTGCGAATAAAACTAGCTCTCTCCACATTGCCGGCACTGCCAAGAGAATATAACTTACGGCATGTGATGGTAAAATGGCAAATATGACACATTTTCAACTAATCGATCTACTATAACAATATTATTCAGTGTGCAACACATTTACCTTGGTAAATCATTCATGATGAAAAAGACTGGCTAAAATTTATATAGGGTACAAACAAAACCAAAGATACAATACACGATCATCAATATTCAATTAGTCTAAGATTAAATATGGCAGGGGTCTCAGGCCTCCTGAAAGCAGCGCGGGTCTCCTAGAAATCGGGAGAGTTGCCCGTACTCCTGCAATAATAACCATCTCCTGCAAATTCATAATATTTGCATGTTTTTAAGTCCATTTATTACCAACATTCTCGCGAAAGTCAGTGCCGATGGTTATGCGAGGCAAAACAAAATTGTTATTTTAGAAAGCTCATTTAAAAAGAACTCTCCCTGATATGGTATCGGGGCACAGCCAAATGAGGGAAGGTGGTAAAAAATTGGGATCCTGGTCCCTCCCCCACAAGTCAAATTCACAGAAAAGTTTAAAAATTATTTCTAGCGACTGATCGACTATGACCTGTCATGATCATGGTCTACAAAATGTTCTATGACATGACAGCATTCTCAATATCTATTTGCTATATAAGACTCTGCTACTGTGCATCAACAATTTCCCCTGTCTGTCTACCATATATGGCTTGCCACATCAATCACTTCAACTGCAGAAGGAGCCATCACCATTCATGTCAAATTTATCTGTATGTACATTCGCTGGGAATAAACAAAATCATCAATTAATCCACAAACAAGTCCAGAGAAATTCATATTAATTACTCAAACGTGCTGTGCCAGCACATTAAAAGCAACGCTGTTGAGAGACTTCCAAAGCCTACGCTTCTACATAATGAGAACCTTTAAACGAAAAAACCTACGCAAATATCAATCAGATACAACATATAAAAATGAGTATATACACAATATGCAAATCCATATTTTAATCACGATCATGTTATGCTTTCACCTCTTCATCTGTCTAGTCAATATTAATAATGATAGGGATTAATAATTTTATAGTCAAGACTTCCTGAAGAAAACCCAATACATATTGAAACGTTGAATCATGGTATCCCTCCCATTATTCGGAGCAACGTTCATTCTATGTTATTTAAACATAATCAGTGCATCTGTTACGTCAATACCTACTATAATTTACGTAATAACTGATAGTTATTCCTGGTAACGAAATCAGTTTATAAAAATATAATGCTTGTTATTCAAAAGAATGCTTCGATGTTGCTCTGCAGGTAAAAACACTAGAGTGATACAGAATATGTAGCAAATTAACCTATGGGTCTGTATTGCATTACCTGATATTGATCTTGTGTAGATGCCTGTATTTGTTAGGATCTACTTCTGTATCACATTAGCTTGCAATTTGAGCAAATGTACCAGACCTACACATACTTAATTCCTTATTTAATAATTTATTATCAATATGATTCCTAACTAAATTATTCTATGTTTTGTAGATTGACGACACAAAAGCAACAAGAATTCAGTACATTCTCAAAAGCAAAACTGAATGAAATATATACTATACATATATATTTTTTAATTTAATACTATGCTCATTATTAAAGTCAGGCTGTTGAGGAAAACAAATTTTTTTGATATGTCGTACAACTATTTTTCTAATACACAAAAAGGATGTTTGACAAAAAATTTGGAATACATATTTAAAAACCAACTAACCCCTTTTCCACCCTTTTCTTCCAGTTTTTAACTATTCAAAAATCTGTATCTCATTAACTGCTGTCAAGCTTCATGTCAAATATGCTTTTTATTTCTTTGAAAATCAATTGTAAAGTATATCAACATATTTTACCCCCCTCCGGTGCCTGGCTTGAAATATTCATCTCATCCCCTATTCTTAAGTTTTTCGTCAAATACCTTTTTGCATCTATTTTGTTTTTTATTTCAATAAATGGAATTATAATGCTTCAACAGAATGTACACTGTAGAAGCAAATGCTATAGAAAAATGTATTACAGAGATCATAATTTACTTTTAATGGTCATTCAAAGAATTAGAAATATTATTATTCATCTTAAATGCCTGTTGTTAATCATTTCGTAGAATAAAAATAAAAAGAATATTTTAAAACCAACTATTAAACGCATCCAATTTGAACACTGTGGCCTTCACATAGAAATTATAAGCTAACTATCTCATTCATTTGTCAACCAATTTTTTTTCTAATGACAAAGACCGCTTTTAGTTTGATTTGCATCCAATTATTTGCTTCCATCACAAGCCATCTGCAGAAAGCAATACAAAAAAAAAAAATGGAAGACTAATAAAAGGCATTAGTGTTAATGAGTTTTCACAGGCATTAAGAAAACGAGGTGTAGAGTTAATTAGCTTATTTCACGTCTTGCAGAAGTATAGTTCTATAGTTCAGACCCTTAGTCGCGCTGGAAAATGTACCAATTTGACGTAATCAGTGGAAAGTGGTGTGTGATGAAATCCCATTTATACGCTCGTAAAACTAATGACTCGACATCTCTTTGTCAAAACTATCATCTGAGGACCATCTTTGGAACCTTGTAAATAATCATTCACGTTAGACGATTCTTAATGTGTACAGATCAATCAAATTTCATTACATCATAAGAACAGGAAAATTTGAATATGCCTCCTTGAAAAGTATTTTTGTACTTACATAGATTGGAGTTGAAAGAGCAGGTCATCCAAGCAGTTACATTTCAACTTAGGCCCCATAAAAAAAATTATTAGTTTATCACTCGCTCCCTCATCACTTTTGGGAAAAATCAGATTTTTTTTTTTTTTTTTTTTCAATCAACATATATTTTTTATTTCAAATGGTCCTTTTTCCATCTTTTTTCACTTGAAAAGCTCAGGGTTTCTTGCAAATATGCTTACTGGTACAACAAAAACATATTTTTTAAATATAAATTTGATCCCATTCTTATGACTTTTATATATGTGTCCCTAACCATTGATTTACTTGTGATCATCGGTAAAATTGGGGCGGGATTAGCAAGAAAAAAAAAAGAAAAAAACACCTCCCTCACTCATCAGTTTTTATTCTTTGATAGGGTGATAAACTAATAATTTTTTTTATGGGGCCTTACATCAGTTTCCACTAACAAGAATGATAAACTATCAGTTCAGATTAATCTTTCACTACATTAACTGATTACTGATATAATATTTATTGACCTTTTTTAATAAAGCTATAGAATAATTGTATTCCCTTCACTTAAAATATTTAACTGGTCAATTTTTTTTTCATTTTTATGGCTTTGGGCCCCGGCCCACCTTATTGGAAGAACCTGTTAAAATAACTGAATAAATATCAACAGGCCTTAAATAAACAATTAAATCATTAAATTTATTAATAAATAATATTATTTATTAACAATAATTGTATTAATTACGTAGTTGTTCTACAAGGCTGAGGCAAATTTTTAATAAGTAGCCACAATAAATTTTAAAAAATCAATATCATAAATTAAATAAATTTAAAAACTAGAAAACCTAGTCAAATTAAGATACTAGCTTTATTATATAATAACAGGCCTTGCTTAATTTGGAGAAAACTTACTAAAATATCATTGATGTAATTTTGTTTAAATATAGAATGTCAAGTTAAAAGAAGCTGTTTGAATTATGAATATATGCATAGTCATAATATCCAAGAATATATAGTGATCATGTTACTACAATGTTGTTTTGACTGTATTGAAAGAAATTGTTAACATGACAAAGTACACAGTTACACTATAGGTCAGAGGTTAGGCTGCTGGTGGCCATTAATCATCAGCATTGAATTCCAAGGCTGTCACTCAACCCAACTCTTTCTTTTGACCTTTGACAGGAGGGTCAACTTAATCAAAACACCTGGCTAGACTCTGGAGAACCATAATCACTAAGGAGTTAAATCAGTTCCTGCTCTCAAATTATGGAGAATGCTTTTATCACATGAAGAAAATAAAACTGCCCAAATAAAGGCAAAGCTATTTTGGTACTTCAATAAGCTAAACTACAAAAGAGATTAAATTCAATAAATTTAACGCTAAATAGAAATTGAGCTTTCTAAAAAATTGTCTACAATGTGTATGTATTGCTGCTATATAGTGTTATTAGTTTTCATTTTTTTTGCTAACCTTATTAATAATATTATAAAATATAGATTTAATTTAATTAACATGAAATTTTAAGCTAATGCTACCAAATATATTATATTAGTAAACTTTTTATTTAAAGATGCAAAATACAAAAAAATAAAATAAAATAAAAATCTTTATGTGAATTAACACAAAAATGATCAACTTGAACATAGAAATTAGTATACCCATCATTTTACAGCGAAAAATGATAGAAACTCTTCTAGTCACTGGAGGCATTATATTATTTTTATTATCATTATCCAGTATAAAAAATTAGGGTGCTCATTTTTTAAATTTTAAATAATTTCTATGGTGAAGTTAATAATGTCTATGCCTGCAAAATGAGAAAGTTAATTTAAAAATTATTTTTTTTATTAGATTTTGTCATTTTCAGGGG
Organism: Anneissia japonica; assembly: GCF_011630105.1. NCBI lineage: Eukaryota > Metazoa > Echinodermata > Crinoidea > Comatulida > Comatulidae > Anneissia > Anneissia japonica. Next base: position 296,867 of record NW_022727758.1, read on the forward strand.
ACAATACAACTTCAGTCATCATGCTAATAAAGCACTGTTTTTTTTTAATCAGTTTTAAAGAAACTCTCAACGCCTTTGATTTTCACTCTGGTTCAGTGGATACAATGTTGTTATGTATTTTCTTTGATCTGAATATGTGTGTGTAAATAAAGTTGTTTTAAAATCAGGAAGGTACAAGCCAGAAATATTACTAGCTTCAAATCAAAAGAAACCAATCCAAAAAATACATTTCTTTGCGAACAGGGACTAATACATGTTACATATTGTTATCATTTGAAAATCAAATTTTCATTGAACCATTAGTAAAATCTATTTTATTGCCACAAGTTAAACATTTTCGAAAATATAACTATCAATTTCACAGCAAACAAAGATAAGAAAAAAATGAGGCGAATATAGGGTGAATAAATTTTAAAGAAAGAGTTAAAAGCTTTTTGCTACAGTTAAGTTTTTTTGCTGGGGTAGTGGACTTGAATGTCAAATTATATCAGCCAAATGGATTAAGTTTTAGCTGTTGCATTTATTAAAGATATTTGGACAAACTTTCAGATAACTTTAATATAGAAATAAAACATAATGTCAAGATATTTCAGTTACAGTATATGTGCATAAATGACCCATTTGGTAAATTTCATGGTAAATGGATTACCCATTAGCACATACTGTACATGTGTGAGGTCTTTCCACGGAATGAGACATCGTTGGTAATTATTCATAATTGAGATATGGCAATCACCAAAATAGGCCAAACCACCAAATTTTTAATTTTAATGTTTCTGAATACTTTGATACTTTATATTTTATGAGCAGCTTAGCTCAATCGGCTAATCCGTACGCTGAACCGTGGAGATCTCTTGGTCCCCGGTTCAACTCCCATCACTGCTTTCATTGTATTTCAGCTAGAGGGCTAAAACACAAGTTACAATAGCGCACCGTCTTTTCAGAGGAGACGTTTAAGGCAGTCATGTGTGCATTACGACCCATGTGCAAGTTAGAAAACGCAGTATACTCTTCGTGAAAGAGTAGGGGATTGTCTCCCGGTGTACTGCCCAATCACCACCAGAAGGACCCCACTGGAAATAAGCCTCCTTCAGACTTTTCATTTATTATCCTTGGTTTACACAGGGAATAAATCCAATCCAAATCGATAGTTTACTTTTAAAGTTTAGTTTCTTATTGTAAAAGACAATGAGGAGAGTGTTGAATAGAGACGAGTAGCGAGCCATTGCATCCAAGCCTTCATGAGAGGACGAAACCCAAGAAGAAAAGTAGTAGTTCTTTCTGCATATTCTGTACTTCTAGACCTTTTTTTTGTACACAGCTGCTGGTTTAACTTTGAGGCTGATTTTTTTCAATACCAGGTTCTCATACATTTACACTTAAAACACTCGTAGAATTGGATCTACTTTAATCCTAGTTAAAGCTTATAATGCGAACTACCAAAAATATGCTATAAATATTTTGATTTCGAAGCCATGAGACTCATTTTGTGGTGAGACCTCACATTTACCTTTTTGGTTGAAATTGTGATAATCAATTATGTACAGTTAAGCCCATCTACATTTCATACAAATATTTATGTTGTCATGGCAAAACAGAAGCTTATTTTAACTATCTTTTTCCTTGATTAAATATTACTTCATAACCGTCTCAATCCAAATGCTTAAATATTTGTTTCAGTAAACAAATAAGTTAGTCATGAAGTTTGATGCAGAATTGAGAAGCAAATACCAATAAGAAAAAAAAACAAAAACCAAAAAAAACAAAACAAAACAAAACCCAATCTGTTTTCAATAATAAAGGCAAAGTTTACTGATAAGGCGTTCCCTATTTGATTTTTGTATATTGAAATAAGAAGGTGTACTGGTACCCACTCTAAATTTAAAAGATGTTTTATCCATAAGCTACGTTTATGCAGAAATCTGCTAGAATAATAATAATTAATCCTTCTTGTTGTTCTGTTAGCAGAAAATAAAGATGGTTGTCTAACACAAAATTTCTATAAACATTTAGTAATATACTACTACACCAACAAGGTCAAGATAGTGCATACAACAATTGAGTTACTTCTTTTAACAAGAGCTGTTTCTCACACAAAAGACATTGTGATCAATATTTATTAATTTGAGATGGGATGGATAGATTTCAGCAGAATTGGAGAAGACTAAAGTGGTTTTAAAATGGAATTTCTACAAGTTATTGATTATTACATTTTTCTTCCATAACTTCTACTATAAATAAATAACAATAGAGCTTCAGTAATATTTGGATCAAATAAAATATACTTAATTATTTTGATAGTTTTATTTAAAAAAAGTATATTTATCATATATTTATATATTCATTTAATATCATTCATATACTTTTTATATTGCTGTTTATCTTTAAATGTATTTTTCTAATTATTGTAATATTTTTTTCCTTTTGGCAGATAACAGGCAAATTGGCTCTAGGCCTTGAGAAGTAAAATTTGGTTTAATATATAAAATGGAATAGAAAACATAAAAAATGTTGAAGGACACATCGAAAAATCAATATAATTCATTAATTGCTCTTCCATGTCTGCCGCAATGTTTACAGCAAAATAACTATCATGAATATAACAGTGTTTCAATAATAAACAAAATATGAAATAAAAGAAAGTCGATACAATGCTAATATTCAACTAAGAAGACAATAGTGAATCTACAACAAAATTTATAGCTATTATGATTAAAAAATATAACATTATTATTTTGTTGCTCAAAATTCATTTATCGACCGTGAATGTCCTTCAGGACGTGAGAGGGTGGTTGGACAACAAAGGAACTTCGCTTGGAAAATCAATAATAAAATTTAAAGTAAGTACAATGACTTTCAAACATCATCAACTTCCAAACATAAGCAGGCCCACACCTAATAAACAGGTGTTGAAAGAATATCTGATGACTATTCATGACTCTATACATGTATTCACATAATTAATATCAATAATATTATGTTGACTTATATTGCTGTTAGTACCCATGGTTTTGGGATCAAGTACATACAGTATGGAACATCAAACTTAGGTCAATGGGCGAATTACATAATTTTACAGCTTGTAATCAGTGCATTTTGTGGCAGTTGGGTGGAGAGAAAAAGCCATAGGTAAAGTACCTTTCCCCAAGGACACAAGTGAAATGCACAGTGAGGGATTGAACCAACGACCTCAAAGGTTGAGAAGCAGAGTACCATTAATCAATGTTGTGTGCACACTCTTATAATTGACAATGCATGAATTAACTTATATCTATGTAAATTTATGGATGAATTCCAATAACTAAAAATAATAACACTACATGAATTGCCATTGACAAAAAGCCTTTGCTCTATTAAAGTGTGAATAGGATTTGTGGTCTGGTATAATGAATTAGTTGGTATTAAATAATGAATTTTTATTACATGCCATGAAGCTATATCAGTTGCCCACTGTAGATAAATATGTTCACAGATGGCTATGCCTTTCAATGCTGATAATAAACACTGGTGAAACCACAGGTTTTAACAGCTCACATCTTTCTCCACCACACATACCATTGTTTCACTATTAAATGCCATAGTACAATTTTAAATATATTTGATTGTGATTTTCTGTAAGTTGTTATAACATAGAACATACATGCTAACAGGACCACTGACAATGTACATGAAGAGTGCAAATAATATTATTTTGGCTTTTTATATAAATAAATCTTGTTACATGTAATATACAACATAGGCAAAGCAGTTGACCACCGGTCATTGAGCCACTATTAAAAGGATAGGAAATACAACACAACTTTGCTGCAGACAATCTTGTCAACAATGTCAATGCCTTTTTATTTTGCTGAGGTAAAACTTTCAAATTGTGATTTGCGATGAGTTCCTTTGGCAGTTCCAGAAAATTAATTAGTTGTATAAATATCGATATCTAAATAAAATATCCGTATTCCTAATTATGAAAATGACTGATGGTTCGTCTAATACAAAGGTATGTTGTGACAAATATGAATCAAATTGTTTTAGGGCCACTCGTATTAAATAAGATGAATATATAAATATTCTGAAATCAATGAAACTTATTTGTTTGTTAACCTTTGATATCAAGCATACGTACCCGTTTGCTGTCCAATCCATGGTTCGCTGTTTGCGTTGGCGCAATCGTGACCACAGGCGGTGTGCTGGTTGGAATCATATGCGGTGTGGGGATGATGTGCGACGACTTGCTACTATGAGATGGGGTAGAATTACGGCTTGCTGATGAGGGCGATGTATCAGACACTGGTTCATCTGCAATGCATACATATAAATACTTAACAACAACAAAACCAACAACATACAACAATAAAGGAAATTAAATAAATTTTACACCATTAAATTTAGCAATATCTTCTGGAGATAATGTTTTGAAAAGTAGTATTTATAGCATAATTTAATAGACATTACATTGAATTGGAAGTAGTCTACTTATATAAAAATTTTCAATCAGCAAAGGAATATAATCCTAAAATTTATTATCAATCTTAAAAATATCTTATAATACTTCAAATTTTTTTTTATAATTTACTGCTTATATGTAGCCATTATGTGAAATCTCACCATAATCATTTACAACACATCCATCAAAATATGACATCTAACACATCTTTCATCCAAGTTAAGGAGGACAATGTCCCCATTTTCTACTTCAAAAATGGCCACCAACACACATCTTAAATCTAGGCCAGGCCTAGCCTCACACAAGAGTGTGTGAAAATTAAAAAATGCAGGAGATGAAAAAAAACACAAAAAAAAACACTTGGGCATCTTTAGTATTAAAGAAAAACAATAGGCCTACTTTATAAATTATATAAACATCATACAATTTTTTAGCTTTTTAAAAATGAGAGGCTATCACTAAATGATAAACCCTGACCTAGTCTACATTGGATACCCTATGAATATGTGTACTATTGATTGAGGGAAGTGATGAAGACTGACAGCTTTTATATATCCTAGCAGTCAGAGATCAGGAAAAAGGTCAGAGGGTGATACCCTGTGCACCGATGTAGGGCAGAGGCTTGCAATATGATCATATTAGGAAAAGCAAGACTATTCGCAGAAGTGGAAATATGTTTGTAGAATAGGAGTTAACATGGTCTTTGTTTGAGGAAGTAATTTATAGCACAGTTCACGTCATAAAATATAGTAGCAAACAATAGGGTATAGATGGCTGTCACAAGTGTACAAGAGAACTCACAAAGATTTATTATATTTGTAATTTTACTTTGCTTAAGAGTTATTAATCTCTTTGAATAGGTAGCTTTTGTTAATGATTACAGTATTTTACTATTTTTACTGCATGTCTGCTATTTTACAGCACGTCATTTTTGAGGAAATTAAATGAGTTCAGATCAGCTTGGATTCTTAGCAATTTGTTTCATAAATCATAAATTTAAACTAGTTTTATTTTGATTAAATACAATATCATGATGAAGTACTGCATGTACCCTTTATTTAGCAATGCAATTTTGCTCAACAAAAATAATGATAATACATATACTGTATACCGATAATAATACAATAAACACATCTTTATAATAAAAGCTGCTCTTCAATTATCACCAAACCAAGCTTGATTTTGTTACGTTAAGAATTGCTCTTAAATACTGTAGGTGATGCAACTCAGTCGGAACACCTAGCTCAGTTGGCTAAACTGGTGGTGGCTACTGTATGTGTGCTGAACCGCGAAGATTTCTTGGTCCCCAGTTCAATTCCTGTGCGCATTTTAAAGGATGCAGTAAAAAAATAGGGGATTTTCTCCTCTCATATATCCCCAATCACCACCAGAAGGACCCCACTTTAAATCAGTTTTCTTTAGACTTTCGTTGATTGTTCTTGGTGTTCACACCAAAAAATTCCACCCATCGCTTTATTAAATTTTATGGCATTAACTTAAGAGAGAAAAAAACGTATGTAGATGTTTGTATCATCAAGAAACTAATAAATGATTTCTCATGAAATGAATACAGTAATACTTATGATGGAACACAGATAGTAGGCCTATATGGTACTAAATGCTGTACGTAGTTCAAACACACCAGTACTGTATTTTACAATCTCCACTCTCGAATACTGTAAACGTCATCAGTTACCACAGCGTCTACTGGGGATCATTTAATAATAAATAAAAGTGTATTTATATAGCACCACAGACCCCTCTAGGAATAGTCTTTTAAACTATGGTGGAAAAATATTCCCCGCCAACCCAGTATTTCTGAGTCTAGGTTTTGGGGCCAGGAATTACATGGGCAGAAATTACGGTATATAGCTTACTGGTTTTTAAGCTGCATGTTTTTAGCTAGTCAAAATGATAATCTACAGTATAATAGCCAATTTGTCGATAGTCGGAAGATGGTTCATTAATAAATTACAAATTTAATGCAATTTTCGGGATATCTCCTAAAATTAATCATAATTATACAGGTTTATGTTGACCGTAATTTCATAATTTCATGTGCTTTTGGAATTTTATGAACATGATACAATAAGCCATCTGGAGTAGATCCAACCATAAACACATAATCTGAGCTTGTATAAAATGAACGTGAATTAATAATATTAATTCTGTTAACGAGAATACACATGTTGCTGTGTAACAAGCTAATTTGTCTTTGTTTTGACCTTTGACATACACATAAATGAGTGAAACTACCCAGATGGTTTAATTGTAATTGTAGTTTTTGTATTTGAACAACTTTTAACAAATGTCAATTCTCACATATAAATCCTTGTATGTTGAGGCCTGCCACAGGCATAATTATACTATCCAGTATAATATATGTTGTGGTGATCTTTGTGGGGGGAAAAGGGGGATTTTTATCATCTCCCTCTTCTTTAAACAGTGATAGGATGATAAACCTTTATTTTCATGTGGTCTAATAAAATAATAATTTTTTACTCATTGAATAAAAATATGCTAGAACCCCTATTTAGAAGACACAATTGTGAACAACAGTGTCCCTAGGGGTCCTTTTTGTACTCATGGCATTGTTACTAGAACTGTTGCCACTAGTTACTATCATCGTACCTGCTGACTGACTGAGAGGGGTCACTGTTGCCCAAGGGTGCATCCCCTGAACTAGGGGTTAGCCATAGTGTTAAAAGATATACTTCCCTTCATTTCATGCCCGGAAAAGTGTCCCCTTATAGGAGTGTCCTCTTAATGAGGGTTTCCCGAAGGAGAATTTCTACTATATACTACTTAATCTTGAATGGTAAATACCGTGGATATCAGTGGCTTTCTTCGCGAGTTTCCTCAAAGCAGCTGCGAAGCTTGAAGTCCTCGTCGTACTCATGGCATTATTACTGGAACTGTTGCCACTGGTTACCGTCATCGTACTTGCCGACTGACTGAGAGGGGTCACTGTTGCGGTTGTACGTGTTGGCTTGTTTGAGGAGACTGGCACAACTGTGAGAGGGGGAGGCTTGCCTGAAAGTCCCTGTCCACCTGAAAAAAAACAAAAGTATAGAACAAAATTATTAATGATAACTTTAGAATCCTAATGTGTAACCTACAGTACTGTAATCAAGTGTTGAAGGGTCAGGTTGTTGTTGACTTATACCAGCATGCTCTTATACAGCAGGTTAGGTTTCAGCTGTTTGGATTATTGTACAAATATGATTACTGAAGTTCACGCACTACTGTACAGAACTAGGACATCCACAACCTACAATTCCCTGGTAACATAATTCAAGAATTACTACCATTGTCCACAATAAAAAGTAGTGTCACTAAATTTAACGTATCATATTTACTAAATCATCAGACAACAAAACTGCACATTTATATTAACAAATACTATCAGCACTGAAAAATGTATAAATTAGATTTAAAAAATTATTTAATTTAATCATGCCCTTACGTACATTAAAATTATGTATTAATATTGTAATTAAATTATGCAAATAAGTCCACATGAATATTCAAATCAGGTGAAAAATAATCCATGTTTCTTTTTTGAGACTGCAAACTGCAGCCTATGTGTTTTTCAGGGTAAAAATTAATCAACCCTTATAATTTATTTGTTACAAAATCACATTGATTTTTTAAATCCATCCCCAATCCATTAATTTCAGGAGAAATATTAGGTGTATATAGCCTCCACACAAGAATAAATGCTCGTCTATAAATTCCACACATGATGTAGCATTCCTGCTTCAAGATTAGTTGCCGTAGATACTAAATCATGATGATGTTTCTGATGATGGATGATCTACCAGGAGAACTTCGTCAGGAGAGAGGGGTCAATAATCCAGGCATAGTTCACCGTGTGATGATTACTTATGACTCGGAGCCAAAATATATAATTACTAGGTTTAATATGCATAAAGATATTGTCTAGAGTGATATTACTCCCGGTAATAACTGTGGTTACATTTGAAAAATGGAGGAAATTTTGTGTGACGTGTGAATGAACTTTCCTACTTAATTCTGATCTTACAGCTAAGGAGGCGCATTGTCTAATGTATTTACTTCTGCATGTATTCATTATGCATTTGTCAAATTTAAAATATCACATCGTATAAATATCATCTTTGTTTCATCTATCAATGTCTGGGTGAGTTCACCACCCTTTACCTTTTGAAATAACATTGATCATAAAGATTATTATTTTGAAAAAAAATTATATTTGCTGACAAACTATTGTCTGTAATAATGGGAAATAAAGTAAGTAATTATTTTGGCACACAAAAACTACACTTCAATGATAGATTTACTAGGATATATTGGTATAGACCACAGGGATATACTGTAGACTCTACTGACAATTTCTTTGATACTATGTAACCTTTATGTCTACCAAGTCATACTGTCCTACATTTTTATGTGATTTATTCAATTTTAACACACAATATTTAAAATAATAGACGTACACAAGCATAATACATGCCACAGTCTCGCAAATAGTGGAATTCCGTAGTTAACAGGCTTGAGGTTTAATATGCACAATTATTTATAATGTATTGAAGATCTTGGGATGTTCATAACATTTTCTGACAATTTATTAACCTTATATTAATGGCATGAATTATTTATAGAATTATATTACAGGTAACAGATGTGCAAAAACAAAAATATTCCCTCAACTTTACATAATTAAATTGTCCTGCAATGATATTTTGGTTTTTTTGTTGTTGTTTAAATGTAATTTTTTTAAGGTAGAGTGTATAGAATGTTTTAATAAATATTGTTTTAATTGGTTTTCTTTTATATTTTTCATAATTAATATATTTTAATATTTGTATTAATCTTATAATTCCCTGTGTAATTGTAATGTCAGTACTGTATATTTTTGTACCGTATGTAAATAATTTTGTACATAATTTTGTTTTATTACTGCAATTATCATTTTTACCATGTTGGGCTTTTGTAAATTTCAGAATTTGTTATTTGTCTGCCTATCCTTATGTTTTATACTGTATGTATATATTTTATGTGTTTTAATGAAATAAACCAAAGTTTATCATGACTGTCATTCACTATATCCTCAGAAATCACATGACCATCTCCCACACAAAGCCACAAATAGGAAATAAAACAAAAAATTTACAAAAAAAATCCATAGAATGATCTGCATCAGAAGGACTGTTTGTTCCAATGGTAGCGGCTAGAGTTACTAGTTACTGTAAAATTGGTCTTTAGGATTGAAATAACTCAAGTAGGCGTATCTCAACAAGGTATTGTAGACGGCTTTGATTAAAATAGTTGTGTACATAACACTGGGCGATTGTGACTACAAAGGTAGTTAATTGTTATTTTGAATTGAGTATTAGCCAATGCATGACTTAACTGTAAATCACTATTGCAAATTACGACAAGGTCAAGATGCAAGAACTATACTTTATAATACTTAACATTCTTTTACTAAAAAGGTTACCATTAAATACAGTATGACACTGATCTACTATCAGGTCTCTGCAATTGTGAATATGAAAATACAGAATTAAATATTTCTTCCTGTAAAAGATCAATAATTAATTCAACAGCTATAATTAATAGACCACATGATCTTCCATTAGCCAGTCTAGTGATGCACTAATACTGATTGTTGAATTATAATGGGGGTTAAAGGTTTACAGAATTTTAAATTTCATCATGTAGTCCAAACATAATAACAATTAGCACGTCACATGATCATCTGTCAGCCAGTCATAGAAAGACATGCATCTATCCCATAAACCATTGTTGTAACCTACCAATTTCTTTTATTACTAGAGTATTGCTGTACCAGGCTAATGTCAAAATCAATACGGACCTATCAGATATACCTGCATTGCCACAAACTCTTCAAATAAGCATAATCTGCCAGGACATATAATAATGTACGCCTTAGAGTATAATGTACACCAATAATTATTATTATTGTTAATAGCGGAATAATAAATTGGCTGGCATGGATTTTAACTCTGACCAAAATCAGGGCTACAATATACCAGTACAGTATATATCCCTAACTATTTACTGAAAAAAATGGAAAAAATGTTTGACAATTATTTAAAAAAAAAACAAACATTTTAAATAGTCTTTTTTTTAAAAATATATATTTTTTTCAATAATATACATACATGAGATGGTGATAAACTAAAATTTTTATTGTGCCTTATACTGTTAAAGGTTTAATGCGATGCACACTCGGTATGAAATATATTTGCAATATTGCGTGAACATCGTTTTGTGGGACATCTGTCGGAATGGGACTTAGGTGATGATAAGCCAGGTGTTGTCGAGAGATCTTTGTTCCTCCCTTGGTACTTAAAAGTTACATTCCATCACTGCTTTATTGACATTCCGCGTCAGCATAGAAAGGTAAACAGAGGATATAAGGTAGCTAGGGCTGTCCATGTCATATTTAATGAGCTGTTAAAAATTCCAATTACTGTAATATAGGACCTATGTGAACTATATAATTGTTTTTATAAGAACCAGTAAAATTTTGCACAGAATCAATGTTCTTATCTTTTGCAGTGTATTACTTATACAGTATTAGAAAGTGTATTACAGGTCTAAATAGTCGCACTTACTACTACCTTTTTTTAAACATTAATAGTTTACTACTGTATATGTGACTACTTTGATTTGTTTTTTTTTTTAATTATTATTATTTCTTTTTTAAATACAAACCTCATTTGATATTTTACTGCACCTCAGCCACATTTTTTTGTTTTTATTTTTTAAGGAATTTTAAGCCACAATTTTCTTATAAAAGTGTACATTTTTTTTAAATTATCATACTGTAGCTCCTCCTAAGTATCTAAAAAAAAGAGAAAATAACCCATTTTTTAAAAGTATATAAAAACATAGAAATTATCAAAAATATTAGTACAATTCTTTATGCAAAATAAGTACAGTAAAAATGTAAACTCTAGGATTGAGCAATCATAGATAATAGTTATAATACTATTCACTAAATTTAGGTTATATCAGCCGCAATCAGTAAGCTTCCCTAGTTGGAAATGTAGTCATTATCAATAATATTAATGTTATCTCTAGCTAAGTGCAATGGCAGTAGCATATGCAATTCTATCTCCAGCATCCATCACATAGCATCCACAACAGTGGAGTGATAAATCCTTCGACCTTTTTAACCTTGGCAGTGACTTTTAACCTCCTGCATTTTAATGGCACGCTTGCTGACTACTACAACCCAAACAGTAAACCCAATGATCAGACAAGCCACGCGACCAACAGATGTTAGGCAATAAATCAGAACTTGACTATGTATTTTCTACCACCATTATCTCTTGTGGTTAAATATGCATAGTTTTTAGTTCAATTATATATTTAAAGACTAGAAATATGTCTCCTTTCTTAAACTTTATTAATTGTAATTTAGAGGTATATGAAAAAAAACATTTATTTTTATTATTATGGATTGAATCATAATTTACAAATATCAAAAAGTATCTATTTTAAGCCACTGAATTTTTACCATAGAGCCCACAAGTATGTGTGACCTTGAGGTTGAGGAAATTGATGGAAGATAATGCAGAATTGTCAACAAGCAAGAAGAAACAATCACAACTCAATTTTGTTTGACAATTTTCAAAACATGGACAAATGTTCTTTATGATTGGGAGTAGAAAGCCTCCTTGTAATATACTAATTATCATTTTTCTTTTTTAAATATTAATATCAATCCATATTTAAACTATATCTATCAAATAATTGTTCTTACTTTGTCATCGAAATTCTAAACAAGGAACCACTTTAAAAAATATTTATTGACGAAATCACGTGAAATGCACACATACATATAAACAATAATGTTACAGTAATGTGCACAAAACTAACATAGAGTACTGTATCAAATAAACATAGCTGAAGCAAGAGAGAAGCTATTAAATGTAATCATCATTGTAAAAATCGTGATTGCTACCACATACATTCTTATTATTTCCAATCTCACCGCAATGTTCATACTAAGACAGGTTCAAGTAGAGTATGTCAACATTGAATCCCGGCAGGATTCGGGAACGTATAATTATAGTTATAGACCGCCAATTTCAAAGGTTATCCAGCAGAATTTATAGCAGTTATGTAGCATTTTTTCTGTAAAACTTTAAAAGCATGAGGTGTAAATTCGTGCGGAGAGTCGATGGAATTTAGTCGTGCCTGGCAGTAAATCTGTGTGATCTGACACTGCAGAGAGATGACTCGGGCTTTTGTTTCGCAAACCGTTACTAATCACCTAATGGGGAGACATTCTCCGCGAGTTACTTGGATTTCATACAGAATTTTTTACTAATGATAAAGGATAACATGCTAATTTGGTATTGCAGTTACAAATGAAGCTATAAAATAGTAAAGGATGAGGATATTCTGCCATTTTCTACATGGTGTTGTCAGTAGGTATACAGTATCTGCATATTCATTAACCATAATGAAGAGGCTAACCCCTTCTAAGTTGGAGAATCTATCCAATGCCAAAATCAATACTGTTAGTAGAGGTGATTGTTACAGTATAGATTAGGCAGGGCAGGGTCAGCTTTCGTTGGAAAATAAATGGGTTCATAATAGTGTTTAGGGTTCATAAAGCTGGCTGTAGATGCATATGTTGTCAAAATCAAGGACATGATGTTATGATGATGTTGGCAATAGTTTATAAATGTATTGAACAGATTCATTAACCATAATGATGAAAATAAACACTTCTACGTTGGAGAACAACTTTTCCAGTAGATAACCTCTGCTGTGATTAATACTGTAGTAAATATTACATTATGGATTAAGCTTGGTTTCCATACAATCGCTACACACTATCCCCGACAGCTTTCGGTGAGGCTGGATGGTCGGTTAAATCAGAGAGCCTTCCCGATTATGTCAGGGATTGCTACGCATTACAACCATTGCATTGAAAACACTGTAGCAACAGCGTAGCAACTAAAGAAACCAGGCTTATGCTGTTGTGTGTACCGATTGCTGTAGTGAAAGTGTAGCGACTGTATGGAAACCATGCTTCAGGGCACAGTAAGCTTCAGTGGAAGGGCAAATAAAAAATATTACTAGTTTCTCGTCCCCTTTTATGCATCTATTTTCTCTGCCTCACCAAATTTTTTGTCATTTTTTTTTTTAGTTGGTAAAATGAGAAAGTACTAGCCGTTTCCCATTGACCATCTTGGATTTGCCATCTCAGAGTAAAAGAAAAAAGAGAAAGAAATAATGTCCTCATCCTCCTTTTTACAAAATATTAGAATGAGAAACTCCTTTTTTAAACTTGGCCTAATAGGTTTATAATTTTTTTTTTTTGGTTTATAAAGCTTTAACAATGCCTGACTGAGGGTACCATGGATGGATAGATACATGCAGTTTACATAATGCTACTGTATGCTAATTGCAAACTACTGTACTGTAACTGTAATCGGAATCAAATGAAAGCTTTTAACATACTGTAAATTAATGAATATTCATATATAATTTGCATACTGAATAAATGTGCATAGTTGATGAAAGAAAATGCACGTCATGGCTATGGAACTAAAGGTCTCCTCCGAGGTCGTGACATACACTCGTGTTTGATGATGCAGTAGCAGCTAACATCACACAAAAAAACGTGTCTGTGCATATGATCAGGTGCATTATCATTTGTAACCAATCAATAGAACCGAAACAGGTTAACGATGAAAAACCAATTTGGTAATATCAACCGCCAGTTGAATACAACACTATTAAGCACTCACAGAGTTGTCCATTAACCACTGAGTGTGAAGCAACTCAAAGTCTATATGTCAATCGTCTTAATCACATACTTCTGAGTATCTCGCTACATCCTAAACAAAAATTCTAGACACATACACGACATGTTTTGCGTTTAAATCCATAACATAAAACCTATCTTCATTATCAACATCGACGTAAACAATGCAAAAATATTTGCAAAATATACTCGCAGAAATCAATATTGACGCTGTGTAGTCGAGGGAATAATCAATACGAGATACCTGTTCACAGTAAATGCACGGCGCATTTAACTAGTGATGACATAAACCAGTTTACTGCACCAACCTCTGAGCTAATGTGTTGGAGATGCATTAAAGGTGGGTTACAAATGAGTGCATTCTATAATGCTAATACTCCTCTGATAATATGCTATCACCTGGGAGACAGGGATGACGTTTTGGATGTTGTAAGAACTAATTATTGGATAATATCGCTATCTATACCATGGTAAAGAAGACATATAATGTCCTAAAGTACTCTATTATTGCACAAATACTTTATTATCCCTATCTGAACTTGCTGTAAGGTGATGATTACTAAATTATTTTTGTACAGTAATTTGTTATTATTATATGTATTCTGGAGTGCCGAAATATATTAACCTAATTTTCTAATATTAATATAATTATAATTACTGTAGTAGTTTTGCCCATTACACAAACATCACCCACTGATCCTCCCACCCTCTCCCTCCCCCAGTTATCTGATACCAATTGATGTCATTGATTAAAATTTAACTGTGATTGTGGCTCCTAATATTAAGCTTTCAAAGCATTAAATTTTACCAATCCTAAACATTAAAATCTCTCCACTTACAGTAAAGCACGCCAAAAGGTTTTGCTCTTGGATCCTAAACCGAGTCCCTAGCGGCCCCTTTGTTTGGAACCCCGTCAAACTTGTCTGATCCCCTGCCGGCAGGTTCCTGGAGCCAGCACCAAATTTAGAAAGCAAGGTGATGCACTCTGGCTCTGCAATAGACGACCTACTAAACAAACCTCTTATGTTCCATACATTACTGAGTTAACATGATGGTAAACAACATAATTAACATGCTACAGCAATAACAGCATTAGATTACTTATATGGTATTTCTAATCTTCTTGAACGCTACAATAATAAATCAAACAACATACAGTATCAAATATATCATTAAATGTCTCCAAGCCGACATGTTCTTTTCTTGATTTCTTTCAGCAATAAATTTCTTACAGTTCCATGGTCTTTAGGAATTATTGTATTTCAAACCCTTCTTATTCTTGGTATTGGTAATGCTTTTTTAAAAATGATTAAGCTACAGTTAGCTTCTAAAACAGCTTCATTGTTAAATTAGATTATAATAACAAATTCTTATCCAATAAAGGAAATGACAATCACAAATACCGGTAATAATCAAATTAATTATTTCTCATGTATATTGGCCAACCTTTAGAGGCATGTAAGACGAGATATAACCCACACCCCAAAGAAAAGCAATTGGGTAGTTGCTTCAAATATTAAAATATTCATTATTTTATTTTTGCTTTCAGAGATATATATTATTTATATATAATATTTGATTGTAAAGAGGGATAAAGTCTGTCTTTTCCCTCTCACATGGATATGACTGCCTGTATCATATTCTTACCTAATTAATTTTGCATGTATATGTATTAATCTGAAATTTAAACTAGAAACATTGAAGGTGCTGTGTTTATCATGAAATTATTTTGTATTTCAAGAAAGCGCTATTGCTATAATTAGACTTTTATCTTGTGTAATTTCAGAGGAAAGATAATGTGTATAAAGCAATCATGCTAGCTTTCTCTAAAAGTAACAAGGGAATTAACAATCAATTATAGTAGAACCTTGAGGGATTTGAGAATAATGGTTTTAGTTGATCTCAGGTTTTTTTTACATGGTCAATAATGGGAAAAAAAGTAACTATATTCTGCAAGGAGAATTTCAGTGACGTAATAGCTTCACTTGACCTTTTTATTTCATAATAATAAAGGTCAAACATCTATACACTAATAAATATAAGATAATTATATAAATTTATGATGTCATGATGTCAGCATTACATTAATTTAATAACACCTAACTACAAGACAGCAAAAACACAACAAAATATTTCCACTATAAATGATAGTGGTAATACTGTATGTACGGTATTACAAAGGAATCTTTGAGAGAATCAATTAACACAGTCTACTGAATCAGAGTACATTTGAACCTATTTCCATACAGTAGTTTAGGTCCAAGCAGTGAACCTCAGAATGTCATGCCCATTAAAAGGTCAAATTGTATAGTTACACAATGGAGGTATAAAAATAGTTACACCTACCTTCTACCTGTATATAATATTGTTATGAGTCAATACAAATGTATTTATTTCATTACCACTATAGACGTCTGTATTTATAATATTTCATTTCATGGGATATTGTAAAGGTTCATTTGTACAGTTACTAATTTATCATAATATAGGAATTTATACTGCACATTTTGCTAAGGGATGCTTATACAAGGCAATGGTGATGCTGTTATTACTATCCCTGGTCAGTGGATTTATTTAATGTCGGTACAGACTAATAATACATTCCATGCCAAATCATCCTACCCTACCAGGTACCCACTTTCTGGGTGGAGACCAACGTAGTTAAAGTGCCTTGCCCAAGAACGCAAGCGAAATAGAACCTTTCCCACTAAGAACCGCCCTTTCGGATATTGTCGTTATTATTATTAGGCCCCACATTAAAAGACAATGTTATTTAAACGTATGAAGATATATGTGCGTTTGTGGGCCAGCATGTGTGCTTGTTAGATGTGTGCGTATTCCAGGCCTTGTCTTGATTGGTCACTTGCTGAGTTTGATTGACACTCCAGAAAGGTAAATTCACAGCGAAGGTACAAACCTCTGACCTCATAGGTTGAGAGACCAAAACGCAACCGCTGCGCCAATCGCTCCCACTGTATATAAAGTTTAAAGAGGATTTTATGGTAAATGTGTTTAGCTTATTAACCGAACAGACTCTAAATAATTGTCACGTTTGTACTGTACAGTAGAACCAAGGACCAATTATTTAAACTACCAAGACTGTGATTGGACAAGAACAGGAAGATGATGATGGTCCTAACAGGAAGTGCCATATACAAAATAGGATTTGTGAGTTTACAAACAGCCAATCAGCCGAGATCTTTGACCTATACATACAGTTATTACTGATCAAAACAGTTCTACATCTTCACACAGAGTTTTACTATTAACATCCTCAACAGAAAGTTACAGCCTAAAATTTATACCAATACAAGATCCAGGACCATAGCAACCTTATAAGTCCAAGATGGAAGTACATTTAGTAAGCAAAAGAATTCAATCGATACTTTAATTATCCCTAGCATTTTAATTCACTGTGTGACCTTTTAAAATAATACACTACTTTTGACTTTTTTTTTTAATAAACTGTATTATAAACTTTTTTACATGAATCACTCAGGAAGCTAGTTTATAAAACATACTGTACTAATCATTTAATATTTGACACAGTTTAAAATACTACTGATATTGTAAAAATAGAAGTGGCATTTAAGGCATTAATAAGCCATTCATTTCCATTCAATTCTATTCAATCTTATATACTTGTGAATGCAATACAGTACATGTTCAACAAACTATAATATAAAAATGAAAATCAATTAAAATGTTTAAAATAAAATTTTTTCCCTATAGAATATAAATTGTACAAATACACTTAATGTACAAAGCTAGTTAATCAACAATTTGTAGCTTTTATGTTACTGTACTTTATTGATGCTAGATTTGTATCTGATTGTTATATTTTTACTTAAACATATTACTGTACATATGCTTATAAGAATGCATAATATATTCGCTATCAGTATAGAAATCCAAAGTATTTAATGTGATACATGTACATTTAGTACAAACACAAATTTTGTTTTGACAAAAAAGTAAGGTTGTAGCCTTTTGTGTGAGAAGCAAGTTGGCAATAAACAATGAGAGTACAATTCAATGGCAGAGAAAATAAAACATTACGACACTCGCCATGGAAAGTGCAAACTCAAATAGTGTTAATATAGCATGATAGCATTCCTATTTTGAAAACAATACCATGAATCCACGTTAACTTTTCATATCCTAATAAAAGAGAATCCTGTTGTAATTAAATAGAGAAATGACATAGCATTTATTATTCTACTTGTCTGTCTACAAATTCTTAGGCAGTGATAAGATTGTTTGAACAATGCCTAATGAATGGTTTTTTAGGTCGCTAATGTACAGTATAATGTATTTTATCAAGTTCTTATCCTTTACACGAATGCCAGCATGACGTGACGTTATCTATCATATCTTATACAGGTTAATAATTGTAAACACCGAGTGGTAAAACTCAATTGCTTGGCAGTTAAACTTGATTGTTTTGACTTCTACAAATCTAAGATTGATTATGTGTGGGAAGATTATAGATTATAGAATGTGCCAGATGAGAAATTGGTTTTTAAAGAAAGAATATCATAAATTTTCATTAGCATTTTGAGAAACGACAGTTAATCAAATGAAAGTCGTTAAAATGTGTGTAACTAAAGGGGTACCCCTTCAAATACAATGAGTACACTGTATTATTACTCTGTACTGTATGTTGTAGCTGGATTACCTAACTTTTGAATAATGTTAATTTCATGCAAAAAAAAGCAAAACACCACGAATATACCATACTTTAAAAAAAACCTAGGATAATTCTGAACTACTGCAGACCTATCTATCTATCCAAGCTAGTCGTGCAGGCTTACTTTTATTATCCTAGCACAAGCTGCTGATCTTTCGAAACATGACCTAATTTTGTGTCAAAAGGGTGACTTTAAACCTGAGGGAATATGGTACAAATTTGTTTCCATACCAAATATATAGTTTTATACACATTGAAAATACCAGTCTTGATGAAGGCCGAGGTTCTTTAGAGTAGAGTAATGTAGGCCTACTGTATGCGGCCAATGATCAACAACGGAAGCATCAGGGTACATAACTCTGCTTTGCCCCTCCTAAAGCTCTGTTCACTTTCAAATTTTATTCGAAAAAACTACTGTATGCCCATATATAGTCATGATGTGCCTATATATGGTCATGACAGCATGTCAATATGACAATATTTAGGCATGTTGTCACATGTTTTTGTCAAATAACATTTGACAGAACAGAATTTTAATAAGCCATTTGTGTGTTTATATTGTGGTTTGTTTTTATTCCCTACGCATGCAACAGCAAGTATACACGCCACAGGATGGAACAATGTTTTTTTTGTTTTTTTTTATTCTGATACAAAACTATAGAAGTAGAGTTCCTTTTCAGTCAGGAAAAAAAATCCTGGCGAAAAGGGATTTGAACCCAAGCTCTCAGGATTGGAAAGGAAGCACCACCAAGCTACAGATTCACTAATGCTAAAGGCTAAAGTTACATTTACACTGGACACGACGACACGATAAAAATGCCGAAGTGTTGAAGAATATAAACAACGCGATATGTCGTGATGTCATTATATAGTGTCTAGTTTAAATGTAGCTTAAACCATAATTGTTGTATATAAAGTCATAATTTTAATCTTTTATTAATAACTAAATGATATAAAAAAAGTATAGAAAACTTAACAGATTATAAACTACTGTAGGCAATTTTCCATATAAACTTAGAATTTTCCTGAACAAATACCCATAGCAATTAGAATTATTGATCACATAATTACTAAGTATTATTTTACACAATATGCATAAAATCAATCGACCAATTTATGGCATCGAAGAAACAAACCGCATGTATAAATACAGCATTACCAATGCCTGCAGTATGACTCGTTCAACATTTAGAACCTGAAGGCTTTAATACTCATACACAGTAACTGGCACAGATCTTGTTACCACCTTCATGGCATATAATCCCACCTTGGGTAGACTGATCTCGTAAATATAAATCCATAAAAAAAGTACTCAAAAAAACACAAAAAAACTACAAGTATATTTCATACAGTAGCTACAGAACTGTAGGCATAATTGCTAAACAAAGTGCTGGCAGTTTAATATCAAGCATTATTATTAATTTTTAAAAATGTAAAAAGAATGGCTAAAATAAAACAATGGTAAATTGAAGTTATTTACGTATTTATCAATTACATAGATGTAGGCACTATCAGATACTGCAATTAGGTTACTAAAGCACAAAAAGAACTACCATTATTATCACTGCTGTTGGCTACATGCTTATAATATAATACTATCGTCCAAGCATTTACTTAAATAATTAACTTGCTATTCTATTCGATGACCTGATGCCTTTATGTGATAACGAGAAAACCAAATAGCATACTGTACAATACAGACTGTTAATTAGGATTTGACATTTTCCATGCATATCTGTTACCAACATAACTTATGACCAGGATGATATTTACCATTATTATTCAAATTATTAATGTTACCATTTTTGTTTAGTATTATCATTAATCATTTTCCCTAAGTAGTATAAACAATGATAATAAAATTGGTATTTATAAGCACATTTAAAGGATTCAATTGCATTGCATATTATGCAAAGGTAAGATAATCCAAAGGGCTGTAACATGTTGTAAATGTATTGTTTTATTAACTTACTGACTTATATTAACTGGTATCCAGTATATATCAATTATAAAATTAAAAACAATCTTTAGTATATCTCACATTCCCATACAGGTAATAACGTTTATTTACACAATTTATAAATGTACAATTTTTGACCCAATTTTTGATAAATCATAAATATTCTGCCAATTTTTCTTTCCTATTCAACCGAAGGCGTATTCATTAATTGCGTCGTGTTAACTGGGTGGCTTATAATCTTTGCGTTGATTTTCAAAATGTCATGGTCATGTAAGCGTATGTAAGAGATATTATAAATGCGAATTAGGGAATCGGGCAGATGTATGTCAGAATGAATTTGTGAATATTCTAAATTTCTTGAAATATAAGGTTTGTCGGCTGGAAAACATACATACGTTACATAATCTTAAATGTCAGGAGTAACACAAAACAAGCAGAATCATTTATCGTCATCGTCGATGGCAAGATTCGTGCTTTGTGATGCAAATCATGTTCCCGATTAAGCCAGTGCCACTCATACGAAAGACTTCTGTCTTAGATTCAAATTGATTTTTAGATTAAAACGGAAACGTCTACAAAAGGTTAGCCAAGGTGCTGTTGCTTTGTTAACTAGCAGGTCACGTCATACTGTATACGTTCAATCTTCTCAAAATCGGAATGAATGTGATACTAATTAGCTCATTCTGTCCCAAGTTAAACAGATACTAAAAGCTACCTGAAAGGTAA
The DNA here is from genome assembly GCF_011630105.1 of Anneissia japonica. NCBI lineage: Eukaryota > Metazoa > Echinodermata > Crinoidea > Comatulida > Comatulidae > Anneissia > Anneissia japonica. The sequence goes on from NW_022727758.1 coordinate 318,480, forward strand.
TTTCTAATGTGGAAATTACCGCAATATACATCAGTCCAAATTTAATAAGTTGAACTTAATTCCAAAAATGAATAGGGAATGGCGATTACTGCAATACCGACCGACTTTTTTACTTGAATTAAAAATGCACAATATGTAAACTAGTGGAAATGAAAAAAAACTGCCATATTTTAACAATTACTGTATAAACTGGACATTTCAAAATAATTACACTATGTTTTATTTTATAGATTATACAGAATATAGTTAATTTGTAAAACAACATTAATTTTTGTCAGTTTTGATATATATTCTCCATTATATTTTCAGTATATGATATATGACCACAAACCCGAAATATGTGTCCAGAATTGCTCAGTAATGTCTACTAAATATATTTTATTACATGCATTTGAAAAATTTTTCAGATGTGAAATAATATATTCAGAAGGTTAATTACTGGTTATGTAGTTTTCGCATCTCAGTAATTTTTTTTACATTTTGTGTACGGTGATCATTCACTGGAAGGAATAATTTGACATCGCAATTCATCTTTAAATTCATTTACATAATTAGGAAACATAAAAAAATGAGAAATAATGCATTTACTATTTCTCACTCAGCCTATAATTGAAATAGTTAACGAGTCATTTGGTATTCACCAGCATTTGTAAGCCATATCGTTCGTTGATTCGGATCAGATTAGCTTATATCATCACTAATTACTATTTACTAATTTGTAGGTTATTACAGAAACACATACCATACAACAATTGCTATTGAAATGAACTGGGTGTCAATTAGGAAAAGTCTTCGATTTTAGATAAAATTCCCTGATTAAAAATGTGCTGGTACATTGCTGTGTAGGATGTAAAAATCCTATTATAATAGATTGTTGTATTTTTAGCTGGGAAAAAACAACCACCATTTTGAGGCGGACAAAATAAACACATCACCTAGTTGAGATCTAGCAATGCATTGTCTCTTTCCTGCCCTCACCATGATCCCTCCTTTCGAAATTAACGCAAGCGGTTATCGGATGGATGGTCATCAATGACGACTAACGCCTGCATTTTCTCATTAATTGTTTGTATTCACTGGCAAGCTTTGTTACAACAATGGCTTAAAACACCATCATATTACGTAGTGTATGTACTCTAAATACTTGCCAAATATCCCATATCCTTGAACACTAAGCCAACTAAGTCATCCTTTTCCTCACAGCAGGAAAACAACTAGCTAAAAGTAAAACACAAAAATTACTAATACTACTATGCTGAGTATTACTGTTACAGATTCTGTTTCCCAGTTGAATTAAAAAGCACTATAGACAAAGGCTTTATGATAGTTTGTTCAGAAGGTCATCATCTTTGAGACTTGCTGTAGTAAACTTTCTAATTAATAACAACCACATATAATATCATACACCATCAAACTTACCTCCTAAAGCAATGGGTGGAGGGAAGTACATGTAGGGCGGCTCCATGCCTCTCACAGGAGAATAAATATTTCCGTTATTCATTCAGCTAGAGTCTAACATTCTCCGATGTGTAAAATAAAAGGTGATAGCTTGCTAACTCACACAATAGCCCTTCAGGCTTGCCTTGCGTAGCTCAGTTGTTCAGCCAGATTATCACTGTTATGGCCTATTGAATAGCTGTTCTGTGTACACAATTTACATGGCAAAGGTTGGAAGAGTCCACTACCACATAGGGGAGTCAAGGCTAAGAGGATTAGAGAGAAACACAACCTGTGATACTTAGATGTGTCAAATATTCATCAGGTTAATTACTTTAAGGTCAATGTTAGTTGTGGATCACGGCTGGTGATCAATCCAGGAAGTTTTGGCCCGTTTTCGATTGCGCAGAATCGTAAATGAATTTGTAGAATACCAGCAGCTTGAATACAGTGTTCCCTAAGGTGCACATGGTCTAATCTGTCTGACCACTCAAGTGCAAAAGTGATGGGCAGATGGTTATGTTCCCAACAGGCATATGAGGAGTGGGGTCAACCCATAGTAAGCATAGGCTAATCAGAAATGCATATGATGCGCTCTCAGTGAAAACAGGAGGGCATTAATCGCAGCTAATGCTTAAGGTTTCTTATCATAATTGATCGCTATTTTGCTAGTCACCATGAAAATTGATACGCAATTCATACTCCTTTATGCAAATTAAAGTCTTACCGCTTCTGTACTGATTGTTAAACTCTTAAATGTGCCTGACTGCCACGTATCAGATGTAATACGGAGAAATAACATAATGGCTTACCATCAAATATTCCAAATATGTATAATCTCCTCACATATTTATTTACCTATGTTTTTATACTAATATTTTTTCCAACTTACAAAAAATACATAGCTGACTGAATGAAATCATATACATGAAATGAATTAATTACATTGTGAACATTTGTTCCAATTTTCTAAAATCCATGAGACATTACTTATTTCCTATATATGATAATCTAGTAAAGAATTTTAAAAAATTCTCCAATTATAAATAAATTAAAAAAAAACAAACATTTATAATGTGTCTATTTCCATTAAATGATCAAGGGTGCAGAAAGTATCCAGAGCAAACATTTATACATATAATTTAAAAAATTAATGAAATTAATGTAATTTAGACAATGATGTAACAGGAAAAATATATAAGAACAAAATGAGGAAAATGTGTGAAATACAGATCTGGTGGTAGTTTTGGTACTTCGAAATTCATCAATTCATAACTTCCAGATAATCTTCCAGGTCTATGGTCCAGCTAAATTCAAATTTTAGGCAAAACCCCTCTGACAAAACAAAATACCAAACTCATTATTTCCCCTTGCATTAAAAACTATAAAACAATATGTTCACCATTTACATAGATTGCTAAGTTTGGAGGTTTCTATGATTTGACAGAGCCCTTGATGTGTGCACACCCTCTCATAAACCAAACCACACTTCTCCATTACATCAAAACCATCAAATGATAACTAAACACTAACAATTTATTTTAGAATACTTCAAATGTAAGGGGCTTCTCCCTTGAACAATCAGAAAGTCTTTTCCTCTGAACCTCAATGGGATGCCTAGGCTAGGTTCTTCCTATGACTCTTATATGAAACCCTTTCTGGGATCCTGGTTATGGGCCCCCTTACTGTAGCAACAATTTGCAATTCATGTGAGTGTGAACACAGCTAAACAGGAAAACCGATTAAAGCAACCAGTACAGACAGCACTATGTTTCATTTGATAATATTGTTATAGGTGAGGAGCAATAGGATGCACTTTGAAGGCCTTGTGACATTTTTACTTCCGCGGCTTTGTAATCTACAACATCCCCAGTAATTTTAGAGTGTGACATAACTTAGCCTTGATCTTTCACTTGATCTTTCACAGAATCTTCCAATTCAGAGTTAATTTGCTTCTGTTTCTTTCATGGCAGATCCTGTATTGCTAGCTACTAACACTTTGTGTATAAAATGAAAGAAAGGTATTTGTACATTTCTCTGCATGAAATTATAATGATAGAACTGCCAACGTCATAGTAAACATTTTATTCTGCTGTGGATATTGGTGCTATGTAAGTCCATGATTGATTCATTATATAACAAAACTAATAAATCAAAGTAATGATTATAGCATTATTTATAAAGAATATAAATTATATATACATTGTTTCGACAATTATTACTAGTTTAACACAAATGAAAATAAGTCAAAGTAATGATTGTATAATGTATAGCATTCTAATAAGAATATAAATTAAATGTACATTTGGTTCGACCAATATTACTGGTTTAACACAAAAAGAAAATTTGTATAAAAATTATATATAGTATATAAAAAAACACATTGCAAAGAACTTATTTCTCAGAAAAAAGCAATAAAATTCTGATTTTAACTATCACCTTGTAATTTTATAATGAATTTTAAAGTTTATTGTATTTTTAATGAATGTTACAATATTTATTAATATTTTATTTTTTATATTGTTTTTGAACTTTACCGTAATGAAGCTTTTACTTACTTGGATTCTTAATGTATTGTATATATTTTTATGTATTGTTTTTCTTTCGAGGGCCTCTTCAAGTCAGCTGTACTACTGTAGTGCAGCTGTTAGAGCTACCCTCGTGAAATAAAATAAATAAAATAAATAAATAAAACTTAATGCAGTTTATATTATTAATACGAAAGAAAAATAAATTTTATTTACAATTTTCAATATTGCGGAATTGAAGATGAGCATATAAAATTGATTCAATTAAGGAAGATAAAATGAGGCCTAAGAATTGCGCGAGAGTTAAAATGTGAAAAATACAACATTCAAATGTAAAATAATACAAAATAAAAGGCAAGACAACAATAACAATGAAAACCAATACAAATAGTACAGTGACAGAATGAATATAATAATTGCAGTCATTGCAGATGAGAGTACGATGCATGACCAGGCCAAGTAAAAAAAAAATTAGTTTCTCGTCCTAATATTTTGAAAAAATAATGAAGAGCATTAGACACAATTCATACCATATGTATAGAGTACTACAGTGTTATGTCACGATACCGCATGATACTACTCCATTTCTAACGTTGCAAAAAACATTCAACCGGGCACCATTTTCTTCACTGACAAACCATTGATCCCAATTTTTTAACGTAATTATTAAAGATGTATCTTACTTTTTCTTTGTAAATTTTAATCTAATGATTAAATGTGTGTTCGGTAACTAATATAATGAGAGCTTTTGTGTTTTTAGTACATTTTGATGGTAAAATATTAGATTTTAAAGTGCCTATTCCAGAAAGCCTATGAAGTCATTCAGGCGTAATGAAAAGTAACCAACGTCTGTTAACAGCAGAAAGCGCCACCTGGCGTCATGACGACATGTCTGTGGTACCCTATCCCCAACCATGAACAATCGAATGACGAATTTTACCGATGTGAGTTAGCCAGATTTTCGTACATGTCATAAAATAAAGGAAATAAAAAAAAAAGAAAAAATTGGTGAGGCAAAGAAAATGGATGCGCCAAATGACAAGAAACTATTAATTTTTTTTTATTTGGCTTAATCATTGCATTTCATTAATATTCCACAGAAACTAGTTCTCTGTGATTAATATAAATTAACTAACACAATACGGTTTCATTAACTGTGATTCATGGACTACTTACAGGTGTACATTCAGACGTGTAATTACAGTATACACGGTAATGGGATTTATGCGCCCTCCTTGCAAAATGATTATGATCTGATTTTGAATGCATGCCTTAAATTCTGTGAAAATTGTATATAATTTTGCACACAAATATTGCAGTGGAAATTAGGGATGCCTTGCAGGCTAATTTACTGGTACTTTTTCTACTTGTGCCTGGTGTCAAATGGTACAGTATATTAATGTTATTTAATACCATATTTCTTCTGCTATAATCCCACATCTCTTTAACACAAATTGGGCCAATTTTTTGGGAGTTGGCTTATATGCGGGAAATCTCCATTTTATTAAAATGGCAATTTTTTAGCACTTAAATTCAAAGCCAATATATTATATTTTTTTGTAAACAGATAGGAATGGAATTGATAAATACAATTAATTTTTATATGTAATCATAAAATATAGATATGTTTTTTTTATATTTCCATTTTTTTGTTGCAGCTAGAGCCCTAGTCAAAAATAAAATGTTACTTTTATTCGAAATCATCATGTGTGGACAATGGGTTCGCTAAACAAGGTAAAAAGAAGTCTTGCTTTGCAACCAATAATGAATAAATAAAATGGAATTCAATATTGATGCCAGAATGAAAAACTCCCATGCACATAAAAAAACGAGAGTTATAATAAAACGAACCTTTGTTAGGCGTAGCTAAATGACTGGTTTTAGTCACATAAACATCATCCTTACATTGTATTGGCCCACATCACTTATGCATACTTTTTAAAAAAATGGTCTCTTGTTTGTAAATTATAGTTTGGCTCTAAGAGTAAGTAGGCACTCTATCTGAGGGGATAAGCTTTAGTCATGGTCACATGACTGACCATGTGACATCATATGCCACATATCATGCATAATGATTCATCTACAAAGAAATCATTAACACAGATAAATGAGATTGGTTAATCTCTAACTGATTGCTTATAAATATACATAAGTTATTCAGCAATTTGGCTATATTTGGGTTAGCTTATATGTTATAATATAACATTGCATGAAGATACCTGTATAATTTTCCAACAGGCTTCATTTTAGCTCATTAAGTGTACTGTTAATTAGTGTGTTAATCAACTCTCCCACTGTGATATTCACAACCAACTATAAAATTGATGTATCCAGTAAAAATAGAACCCACCTAATTAATCTAATTAACTAAATGTTTATATAAAAAGAATTCAGTAAACGAAACCTTGACTTAAAAATTCCGGGATGGTGTCCGGCGGGGGATAGTTTAACCAATTAGTTAAGTGAGTGTATTTAAGTCTAGTGTAAGATTATAGTGTCCTGGCTACAACGTTATAAACTGCATCCGGTCAAGCTGCCGGCGACTAATGCTGGCCACCCCATTTGGTGGTCTTAGCAGCCACCGGAGGAAGGGTGGATGGACACCCAGCAGCTGGAAAACAAACAGCTGAACAAAGAGCGGATGAACTCCTCGAAGCCAACCATTCTTTAGTTAAGAAGTTTAGTTTTATAGGGTTACATCATACTTTTTTTCTCTCCCTTTACCAAGATATCAAATCAAAAAGCTCAATCACCAAGCGCATAGGCGTTATTGCATAATGCGATCACATATCCAACTCTTATTATTATTGGAATATCCTAATAATAACGTTTTAAAGTCTAACTTCCCTTTTAAATATATTGACGATGAAGATATCTCAATTGATAAAAAATCCATAACAACAATAAACAGTTTGAAAGACTGCATTAATGATAAGCACTGGCTACTTTTATGGCGGTCAGTAGTAATGAAATTCCTGAAGGCTATATCTTTACGAAATCGCTAATGCACACTTATATCACTTGTAAAGACATCAATTAGTTTGAGTACAAAGAATCATTGGGGCTGATTTGACCATGAAATGGTGATTAGTGGCAGACTTGCAATTTGCACTATATATATACTATAAATAAATTATATTATTGATTGATTAATTTTTTGATTGATTGGATCAATGGGTCACTTGAACTCTAACCCCAAAAAGATAGTCTCAGAGGAATAACATACAGGTCTTCCTCCAATTAAAGGACCACTTTTGGTACAAGCATTTTCATAGTCTTCAGCAGGTTTGACCATAGAAAAATGGTCTTAACTTGGAGGTGGTCTTTAATTAGAGGCAGACCTGTATAATGAAAAAGAGAGGGCATAGTATTTTTTGGGTTGAGGGATCAAAGAATCATGTAGCTTTGTTTATTCGTTTAAGAATTCTTGACTGGGCTGTAACTTAAGTGCAAGCACATCGTAAATTGCATTAAGACTGTCGTAAAAATATCCACTTTGTAAAAGATATGGTTTAATCCGAACAAAGAATTACCACACCACTTTATGTAGGTTGAAAAAAAAAAAAAGTTGTTAATCTTGACAAGCCAATAATTGAGATGCTGAGCAAAACATGAAAACAAAATAAAAATGAAATTCAATTGAGATTGATGGCCTAATCAATTTGGAAGATGACAATAATACAACGTACTGTTTGGTAGAATGATTCAAAATAATGTTGGCTCGGTTTTGTTAATAATTAGGAATCGGCATCCTATCTAATCAGCTACTGTAGGCACATTTTACATTCAATCAAGCTTGCTCATTATTCTAAGAACCTGAAAGACTAAAATTTATGAATCAGGTTGGCAATGAAACTGTGATGATCAGTAGAGACAGATCCAGAAATTTGAAATACAGAGGGTCCAGGGAGGGACATTCACAGATAGTAGGGTCTATATCACCTCAGCCTGAGGTAAGAAGATTTATGATTGATGTTTGTCTTGCATTTTGAATGTTTTTATCTTTTCTTGTAACTGTAAATTGTCTTATCCAATCACTATGCTCGATTGCAATAAAGTTTAATTTGAATTTGAATGATTGTGGTACCTCTAGATGGCCGGAAATGGCACCTTCAGACAACAAATTTGTAATATAATTTTCATTTTTCTCCATCATTTTTTTTTTTTTTTTAAATGTAGGGAAAGCCAGAGCTGAACTTACCGCTGATAAGTTGCAAATTAGGGGGAAAGATGGAAGTGTAGCAGGATCATGAGAAATTTCAGAGGATGGGAAAGATCATTGGCAAAACAAAGGCCAACTGAGTCAGCGTCGTACAACGCAGCACGGAGCAAATTTATCGTGGGGGATAGTCTTAGGTTGTCAAGAGAATATTGCATGATACGACTGACCTTTTGTCGCTTTGGGGGACTTTAGCAACAATGTCCAAGAGTTGAGCTAATAGCAGAATGTTCATTATTCTCTCAACTCAAGAGACTGAATGCCCATTAAATATGAGGGGATTCAGGGGACAGAATGGACTTCCCATGAGCCACGATAGATACTGGGTAGGGGGGAGGGGGAGAGGGGTGGGGGACTGAATACCATGAGCAGTGGTGAATCCAGAAGAAACAAATAGACAATTCCCATAAAATTAATATTAAGTAAATAAGTCTTGTAAAACTTGACCGGTGGTGACACCGGACATTAACCCTCCTTACACCTTGACTTGAGATATGGGTGGGTTGTTTTTGGGTGGGTGAGTATGTTTGGATTGTTGAGTGGGTTTGAGTAGGTAGATAGACGAGGCAATTGGTATTGTTGATGAATTCTTCAAAAAATGATATTTACACTGATGATATATGTCTATTAAAATGATTTATTGCAATCTAAGTTGGCTTGTTTTTGTCTTACTCGTGCTCTTTTTAATTTTCTAACGATCAGTAAAATCTCTCAATATGAAACATGATGCCTTTTAATCTGAAAAGCCGAAACCTGGTCAGATGACAGTATCGTCTGTCTTGTCGTAACATTCGCATAATCACCGGCATATCTGACATACATTGTACTAATCAACACACATCACTGTCTGCGGTATCCTATTGGTGCAATCTCAACGAATAAGCAATGAAAATGGAACGTACAGTATATTGTATATGACAAATTTCAAGGACTCTATGAATTAATATTGAATATTTAGGAAGCACGAAATGTATGTTGATGTGTACATGAAATATACGTAATTGTGTTTTAAAATGCAAAAAGGTCATAGTTCAAATACAAAACAAACACTAAAACAGAGCGAGTATAATGGAGAGCTTAGGGCTATAGTTTTTCCTTCTCCTGAAGTGGAACATAAAAATAATGAGAAATGATGCACATTTTACTAAATGTATGTTGATGTGTACATGAAATATACGTAATTGTGTTTTAAAATGCAAAAAGGTCATAGTTCATATACAAAACAAACACTAAAACAGAGAGAGTATAATGGAGAGCTTGGGGCTATAGTTTTTCCTTCTCCTGAAGTGGAACATAAAATTGATGGGAAATGATGCACATTTTACTAAGTTTAGAATCCAGGACACAGGTGAAACAGGTTTACATTGTTAACTAGGATATGTACGATACTAGACTTCTTCATGACATATTGTCTGCGAATGACATCAAAACTAAAAAGATTGAAAAATAATATTCTTGAAAGTGAATTGCTTAGGCAAGACATTTTTTTTATTATTCCTTTTCTAGCAAACTTATTTTTTAAGATCCTCAGAGGAGGGTGGAAACAAATTTAAAAAAATTAAATTTTGGTTTCTTATTGTAGTAATGGGATTGATAAATGCTTTAAATTTATATAATTAAGGAAGAAATATTATATATATATACTAAGTGATATATTTCACTATTCTTTTTTTTCTAATCTCTTTTGGTTCTAAAGCAGACAAATTATTATTATTAATATTATTATCATTATCATTATCATTATTATTATTATTATTCTGAGGACTGTCTGAAAGGCCTGCATTCTTTCATTTTTTGGTCTTTGGTTGTGGGTAGTCCTTGCTAACAATTTTGAGCAGAGCCACAATATAGTATACCCACACTATAGTATAGTAGAACCACTCTTCTGGGATCCCCTATAAGGGGACACTCCTATTAAAGAGACACCTATTAAGAGGACACCACTATTAAAGGGACACCCCAAGTGAACATTTTTTGGCCATAAAAATAAGGGAAAGTACACATTTTAACATAACTCCTATTCAAGTGACACATCTATTAAGGGAACAAACACTATTTTGGTCCTGAAGGTGTCCCCTTAATAGGGGTACTGCTGTATTTCACTTACTGTAAGCCCATCATAGGGAATAAAAAACATGGAACTAAAGGTATGCTTAAAAATTAGCCTTTTTTTTACACCTTCAATACAGAGCAGCAGCTGCCATTTTTCAAAATGATTCTGATTAAACCAGGGAGTTGTTTTAGAACAATAGCTTATTCAACCATGACATATTGGAGGAACCATACAGGTGAAATGATTGTTATATAATAAGGCTTTAAGAATACAGTGTTAAGACTATCCAATCATTATTTCTCCTTCATTTGTAGTTTTGAATCAAGGGTAGTAAACAATGATTTGTTACGGATCATTCAGCATGAACACGATCGAGAAGCGAGTGTGAAATGCGCCAGAGGCGAGTTAAAAGGGCGTGATCACCATGAGAAAAAAACCCTCGAGTGTTAAGCATGCCGGTAAACTGAATATAATGACATATGATTCTTTGTTACACAAATCGTCACTTATAATAATAATTACTTATTGTATCATACTGAAGATGAATAACCTTAATTGATAATAAAATCGATCAATTATAAAACCAGGTTCAATTTATGTAAAAAAAACTAATTTTTCTCCAGTATGACCAAAATATCATTTCCATTAAAATCCTTATAGTAGCAATAAAAAACAATCCTATTATTACTTATAATAGTGCTATTGTTTTCATACTGAAATTTTAATATGAATAATGTGACGATCGATGTATTGAGGCCAAAATGGCTCCAGCTATAGTCTGTGCATTATGTATAAAAACACTTTTCCATTATAAGAATTGAATATATTATTAATACAAGAAACTAAACTCAAGTTAAGTATAATCTTTCCAAAAATGTTTAATTGTCTATACTGATAATCATGTCTATATAAGTTATTACTTTTTGAGTCCTATATTCTTTGGTTCAAATAAACAATAAGTAATTTAAAATAAATAAATATAAGTGAAGTTTTTTTCAGAAATAAATGTTTTCTTGAACTTTATTAGCTTCATTTTAGTAGTATTCGCATGTGACGGACGATCCACACATAAGACGAAAAATGTGGCTTTTTTAAGCCTCGTCTTAAATGCGAGAATATACGGTCATCATGATTCCTTATTAAATGAACGCCAAGAATACTGGAAAATATCTTAGAACCATAAAGCGAGTTATTCATATGTTGTCTGGTCTACAAATTCTATTGTTAATCATCAATACCTTTGGCTGTTACCGCACTAAACAAAAACATTATTCAATTCCAACACTAATGAAAATTAATACCATCGAGGTCCAAACTAAACTGAATAAATAACAATAGCTATTGAAAACGATGCTTAACGTAACAATACTATATATCTGTCTCTTATACACATCTAGATGTGTATAAGAGACAGGTTTTTACTGACGATCCGTTCAGACTGGTACCGAGAATCAGCAGACGGCGTTGCATCGTCTATATTAATATTATAGAGGTAATTAGAAAAATAATTGGGAACAGTTAATAAAATACTGTACAAGTTTTTGAAAAATCAGAACTGGAAAAACAAGAGTTTTAATACACCTTTATTCCAGTTAATTTTAATTTCCAAATTTGTTTATCTTATATTAGCCATTATCCAAAGCCTTCTTCAAACACCCATTTTAGGTATGTCTTAGAATATTTATTTGTACAACATTATCAAACAATTTTATAATGGTAAAATCTGCATGAAGAGAGAGAAATGGTATTATTAAAATGTCATTAATTGGCAAAGACATTTTTTTCACATTCTAATTTTTAATTGAAAACTAAAATCTTATTGCGATCACACAAACTACCATATGCAAATCACTCATTTTAAAATATCCAAATTTACATTCAATTTTGAACATGCTGCAACATATCTTTAGTAACTGAGTTTAAGTAAAGTACATTTTTCAAAATTCAAAACACTAGTTGTTATTTATTCAGGCTGGAGAAGACTGTGTTCTCTTTATTGGATTGATAAACAGAATTAATTCTTGGCCCTCAACACTGCTAATTAATTTTGACACTTCCCGTCTTGATTATTTCTAACACATTAAAATGTTAATTTGTTCGTAAGTGGATACCTTATTGATGGTCATATAACGCTTTATTATCAAATGCATATCAAGTGTGATGCTAATTACTCCCTTATTACGAATTTCTAAGGACCTTGTTGATACTGTTGCATATTGTATCGTATCACAAATTGCAGACTGATCCCAAAAGTTATGAATAAATGCAGTAATATTTTCAGAAACTGTTACAATAATTTAAATCATAATTAATGAATATTCATTAGATATCCTATGAAATGCTCTAAAGCTGGTGATCTTGAATAATTGATAAATATCAAACAAGTGATGTTTACTTGATTACTGTACATGAAAAGTAATCAATACAGAAGTCCTACAGAGGGCGCAATCAAGTTATCCTATTTGGTGTGTAAATTTACTAATAGAGGGCTCACTACTTAAAATCTTGACTTACATCTGGGTACTACTTAGCATAGAGGGCTCACTTCATAAAATTGCTCATATCACATATTTATGAAAAATAATGCCACCAGATATTATACAGTATTATGTATATAAAATTATTATCACTAGATCTAATTATCAGGCCATTATTGGTTTAAAATTGTTCATGAATTTCAATTATTTTCTGTAGTTAATTAATACAATAGTCTCTCTAGGCAATACACATATAAGAGGCAAAGTAATATTACATTAATAGTATGCAACTATAATGAATACCGGTACTTCACCAGGTAAAAATGCATTTACAGAGAGATCAACCAATTTATGGACTTATCTACCTAAAATTATAATAACACAAACCTCCAAAATATGACAATACTCAAATCCTTAAAGAAAAAAACTGTTTTAAAAGATATATAAATATTTTAAGGATATCTATTTTTTGAAGATTTTATATGAAGCCTTGTCCTCACTGGCATTTTTTTGGTTTAAATCTTAGTATGTAATCTTTTTTTTTTTGTAGGTTTTTGATGTGTTAAATTGTATTCTGATGCATTTAATACTCCGATTTTCTATTTAACTTTTAATGTACTGTTTTTTTTGGGTAAATTTATATTTTTTTAATTCTGTACAACACCTGTGATCATTTTAAATGGATATTGTTTGTGCTTTATAACGTATTGTATCGTATAACGTATTATTATTATTATTATTATTATTATTATTATTATTATTATTATGACATGATATGAAATGAGAGAAAGACAAATTTTGACCCCATTAAGTTTTGAATCCAAGACCTCCCATATATGAATTAAAGTTGTGTTTTTACGATGATACTGTATGTTTTGCAATAAAAGATACCAAAATATATAAAGTTTCATGGTATTGTGATTGGACAATAATTATTTTAAGTACCTAGTCTAATTTTTGGTTGGATAAGAACTTTTTGTACAGTAGAAAAATAACCAGCTAATAATTTTACGTTATAACCTAAAATTAACCAGTGCTGGCACGATTATATGCAATACAAAAGTGCTATGCTTGAACAAGTATGTCGCGTCTTGGACCTTGAGCGAACCCGTTTAGACGTGAACTCGCGTCCCTGGCAGCGAATGTGTTGTTTCAATATGTTTTATTTCATATATTAAATTCTTCATTCTATTCATTTACATAATGCAATTAACATTCGTTCGTTCCTTTTGTTATGTGTCTGTGACATGTTTTTTTTATATCATATGCCACACTGTTATTGACATAATACTAATGAATATACTGAAAAAAAGATGCAAAAGGCGACAGAATTATACACAATATTCACTATTTAAATATTCAGAATTTTTACACACAATTTAAGGATTAATCTTTGCCATTTTCTACAATATATAGGTGCAGATCCATTTTTATACACAATTTGGAGATTAATCTTTGCAATTTTCTACTATATACAGGCGCAGATCCAGTAGAGAGAACAGGGGGAACTTATGTTAGCACCATGGTACCCTTGGGAAACTTAAGGGCACTTAATTATATCAATTTATTGAAAATTTGAAAACACATACAAAAAACATTTGACACAAAATTTAAAAGACAAAACAATGGAGTAGAAAAATTAATGACTATTATTAATGAACATAATCCACTAGTATATGGATATGTTACCTGTGCCAATAATATCGTTATGCATTTCCTAAATTTGCATCACTCTGACGATATATCCTGTGTCATATTGCATTTTTTAACACCTTGGCAATTCATTATTCGTGAGGCGAGCCTTTTTTATACCTTATTAATCAAACCTGTTGCCTGCCAATAATAATGATTTCATATAAAACTAAAAGCATCACATAATTACATTGTATACATTCACCAGCACAAATTTATTTTTATTTTATCCTCCGTCTAGATCTTTTTGGCAAAAACTATATGCAAAATATGAACCAAAATTTTATTTTTTTTTCCGCCATTCTCTGACTATCTTTAACAAAATAAGTTCGCCAAACAAGGTATGAAAAAAGGTCTTGCCTGACGTATAGCGCAGAGATTTTAAGCGCAATGCGCTACATGAAAATTAATTTATTATTTTATTAAACATAGGACTGATACTGGAAGGCTTCTTAAGATACAGCTTCGCATACAGTATAGTACGGTATACATATGTACACAAGTCGCATTTTTCAATTTGATTAGATTTTCAAGATTGTAAAATATTACTAAAAAAATAACTATTATATAAGCAAGTTCGAAAAAAAATAAAATGACAACACAATATAAATAACACTATTTATTCACACATTAATATTAATAACAAAGTCTACTTGATTATTTTGCACAAATTTACATTACAAAACAAACATTATTTCCGCACCATAAAACAAATAACATCAACACTGCCATTATCTATGCCTCCGCTGCCGAGAGTTGGACGTTCCATCATTAAATCACTGATGCGTACAAAATGAGTTCACGGCATCCCATTATTCTGTGCACATTAGTTTCAACATCACGAGACACTGGCGGTAATCCATAACCAAAACAAAAACAGAATCATCAATTTCAGCCAGAAAGGTCAAGGTTGAGAAGGCCAAATTCTGGGGTCAGACAGAGGTCAGCCAATAATCATAAACATTTGACTGCTACAGACTATGAAATGAATTCTTTACATTTCGCTTCTTCATTACAATAAATTATAAATCTGCAATTCCAGTTTCATACGATTTAGGGATATACTATGATTTGCCTTAAATTAACCTATATAATATATGTTAACCTATATAATATCCCTTTGATTCGTTTAAATTCGTTCATCATTGTCAGCTTCTATCATTACATTGATTTATGTACTAACAGAATTCTGTTTGCTGAATGGGGAAGGTATTATTATTATAAAGCAGGGTGAGGAATGTTATGGTAAGAGACAATGATTTTATTTGGGTGTGGAATTTGTATACCGTAAAACCTTGAATTGAAGCCAAAATGGGCTTCATCTCGAGAAGCAGCCCATCTCGAGTTGAAGCCCACCTATTAAGTTTGCAAAATTAGCCTCAAAAAGAAGCCCATTTGCCTTGTTTTCAAGATCTAGCATGGCCTTCTTTTCGAGATAGTACAGTACATACACTGTACATGAATTTCAAACAAACAAAATAAAGTTTACATAGTAGTGTAGGTGATTTAATGCCAGTTAATACACTTCATGATACTGATTGATGTTAGTGACCCTATTTATTGTTTTATAGTAGTAATTCCCTTTGCGAAAGTGGCCTCGAAAAGAAGCCCATCTCGAAAAGAAACCCATCCAAAGTTCGCAAAAAAAAAGAAAAAAAGAAGCCTATGACTTCAATTCGAGGTATTTATTCGATAATATTAAGATATTGCGAGAGGGGTATTGTATGATTGGATATCAACATTTGGTAATCACAATTTAAATATTACATTCTTATAAAACATACATTATAGAAACACAACACCTTTCTTTCTATGTTTTCCTACTGTATATGTATATCAATAACACAAAGAGAACAATTTTAAAAATTAGAACAAAAATGTCTAAAATGGTACAATGCTCAAATCATGGCACTATATATATATAGTGGATATGTAATAAAACTAACATTATTATATGACGGAAACAAATTTGAAAATCTAGTCGTCAGATCAGTGTTCTTCCAACTGAAATATTTTCATTGTTAAATTTGTCCATATAGAGCCAGCTAAACATGAGTAATGTGAGGTATTGCCACTTTAAAGTGACATTCAAAGGCTTCAAAAAACAATAATATACATAATCAGAGCCTATGTCTGGACTGGAATGATGTTCGTTTATTGAAAGAAAGCCAGCCTAGGCTACCTAGGTCTATTAAGTGCTGTTTTTATTCCACCAGCCTGGTTTACTGGTAAAATTGACTGCTAAAATGTGAGAACACTGCAGATATAAGTTGGAAATTATGAATCTGATTGATTGTTTCCACGTTCAAAGTATATTTTGAAAAGGTTAACTGTGAAAGACCAACAGACGCAGATCCAGGCATGTGTGCTCTGCCACCCCCCCCCCCCACACCAGTTTGCCACTAAATTTTAAAATTTCAATGCATATCAATGTTATGCATTGAAATTAACGCTACTCACTTATCTATTCTGAAAATGTTGTGCACCTTCGCCCTCCCCTGGTTTGAAAAATTCTATATCCGCATGACCAAAACTAATTAATGTAAAGTTTTTTTTAAAGTAATACTACAACAAATAATAACGAATCCAAAATAATGACGACAATGCAGCTCAACAGAATTTAATAATTCAATAACAATAATAATTTAAGATACTTGTTCCTTAACACTCTGCCCGCCAAATGCGGAGATCTCTGTGTTTGGTAACCCGACGCTTGAACTGGCAAACACGGAGATCTCTGTGTTTCAGGCTTTTTTACGGAATCTGATAGATTGGGTAATTACAGAAATGTACCAACAATTTGAACACTATATTCAGTCTGGACCATAAGTATTTCAAGCTAAGAAGTTTATACAGTAGTTCTTGTAGTATTCATTACATGTCAATCTGATAACATACACACTCTCAACAAGCTTTGGAAAAAAGTTAAAATTCGCTAAAAAGTCTGGCCGTGGCTGAAACTATTTTTTCAAACCCCTGGCGGTCCGAGTTTTAATGATAAGCCAATGAAGTCAAACATCAACAAATGCACATTCAATACAATATTGCCTACAAATAGACGATATCTTTTTTTTTCTCTAATGCATACTGTATGTAGTAATCAATATAGCTCAGTAATTCTTAGATGTCATCTGAAAGCAGACAGTAGCACTAACTGCCATGTCTGACAGCTCAAACTAAAGACACTAATCTATTCAAAGACATTACAACAATATGAATTCTATCAAATTTGTTGGTTTCAGATACTCTAGTAATCATTTAGAACAGTTTTAAAATGCCTTCTAAGTATAAATTTGATCGATTTTCGTAGCTGAGTTCAACAAATTGGCAATCACCTTTTGGTTCTTGGAATGAAAGCTATCACTCAAATATAGTAACTGTAAGCTTCTCTAAACACTCAATAATCCTCACTCATTGATTAAATTTTGTCAAAAACACAGTCACATGCAGTCTCATCAAAGTCACTTAAAGCATAATAGACTATTTTAACCAACACATTTCAGAATATACATACATATGCTACTTGAATGCAATTGTATACTAACATTTTCGTAAACAATTCCAGCTGCAGTCGGACCGAATAACGACCTAGGCTAGCTATAGATAGCGCAACCAGTTGAAGAAAATAACACTACAATAAACCAACAAATATTATGTCAGTATAAATGCATTATCCGTAATTTAGCACGCTCTATGGATTGACATGCACAGGTTGTCTTTTAGCGGCACCAATAGGGTTGTGTTGAACAACCCCAAGTGAGGGAGGCTTACCGAGGAGAAAAGCCCTTTAGGTATTTACTTATTATTTATTTATTTATTCACTGCCCGGGAGATGCAAAGCAGGAAACCCACTGTTGCTAGAACCCGGGAGCTCACTTGCATACCAACCAAACAAACAGGGGGGTGCCGCAGCCACTTCAAGACATGAGACACTTTCGCTACTTATTTTACTGAAAATCTTTTATGGACTTGAGCTACCATTTACCAAAATCGTACTGTGCTCTAAAAGACGACAGGAAAAAGGCCGCTCAATAGTGCCAGAGAGGGCTGATATTTACTGGTTCCCGATGGCAAAAAGTGTTCCATCCGGTCGCGATCTCGTGGCTGTACCGAAGGTAGGCTTAGCAAGGAGCTTACCGGCTTAGCACCCAGTCCAGCTTGAAATTCCTGCTAACATTGTGCGGAAAATCGTGGCACTTTGACACAGGATAGGCCAGGGACTTTAACTACCAATTTCTCCCTGGTTATTTCCCACACTTGTGCTACAAAGTCCTAGCAAGTATACCCCATAAATGCTGCAACTCCCCCCTCCCCTAATAATTCCCACACTTGTGCTACCAAGTCCTCAAAAATATACCCCGTAAATGCGGCACCCCCCCGTATAGAAATATTTAAGAGTGAGCCCCCAGGGCGCCAGAAGGACGTGCGATGTCTAATTAAACAAACCATTTTTCTATTATTTGTTTCTTTACTCAAGTGGCACAACCTCCTATGTGGCCAGAGTCCTTGGCACTTTCTCTGTCTGCCCCTACCTCACTACTGCTCGTAAACGGATGAAAATGATTATTACAACATCATTAATTTTTCTATGATTGTTGATTTTAAATTGGTGCAATCCTTTTAATTACTATAATAATAAGGATACAAGAACACTTTATTCATCAGACTACGGGAAAATTCCCATGGCTGAACAACAATGTGAATAGAACAATGACAATCCATTTAGACTGCCACCGACAATCAGGAGAGGGTGTCGCGTCGTCAAGCACTGACAGGGAGCGCAGTTGTATGACAAAGTGAGTGGGTGAGTGAGTATTGCAAAAGACGTTCCTTACCAGAAGACAGAGGGCGTCCAGCACTCCCAGGCCTAGTACCACTTGTTGGTAAGCCAACGCTGGTTGGTCGACCTATACTTGCAGGCCGATGCGACGGACGAGCCTGAATAACACTCTGCGGGACAGAGGCCTGTAGGTGAGCATGGTTTCGTCGGGCTGAAAGATCCTTCTCACCATCGCTATCGCTGTCAATGACAATCACAGAGTCTCCTTTTTCTTTGATCGATGCTTTTTCACTCACTGAGGCAGATGGCTATTATAATGAGAAGAAAAAAGATACCAAAATTAAGATCCAGATTTTCCTGCTGGTAGTTAGAATTATAATGACGGAATGTTAATGATGAGCGCCACTTTCATTTTATTTCATTTATTTATTTATTTAGACAAGTGTCTTGGGGCCCCAAAAGCAACAAAATCACCATGACAAAAGTCTGGAGCCCCAGAAAACTAAACTTATTATTAGCGAGTATATGAAAAGAAAGGTTTAAAATGTAAAAAGTGAAAGACAATTAAAATAATAATAAAAAAACACAGATTTCGCACACAATTGAATAATTGATAAAATTTCATAAAAGAACGCATAATTGACACCTTCTTCCAACAAGGAACATTTACACAATGCCAATAATGGATATTGGTTTTCCATGAGTCGTTTTAACAAGTGGGAAGCTTTTTTTTTCTTGGTGAATACAAGACATGTTGTATTGCACATGTACACCAAATAATTGACCTTTTTAGTTTAAAAAAACCAAACGTTTTACCACCTGAGAGCAAAGTTCTTGGCGTTATAACAACGATAGATGACAAGGCTATTTAGAAACGAGATAATATTAATCTTAGATCCAATAATATCAGTGACATTTAAGACAAACTTGTTTAGTTGCCCTCAACCCCCTTACCAGCACTGTGTTATTTATCATTTAATACAAGAAAGCAAAGTACTTTGTAAAGTACATGTAACTATGCTATATATAGGGCCTATATAGAATATAAATCTATGTAGTAAATGGTGTAGTCGTATATCTGTTGTGCAGTGGTCAAAGGTGGCCATGGCTCTAGGAACATCTCGTTTCGAGAGCAAACCACAAGTCACATCCTTAGAATTCTCTCTAGGCTTGCTGACCCTCAACGACCCTGTCCCCTTCAGCGGCGTATCCACTTCCTGACTGAAGGGTGGCATAAAAACTGCTCTGCTAATCTGGAGCCTAACTACATGGCTGTGAACCAGGCACACTTTTTGGATGTAAACAATACAGGCATTGACAAGGGATCAAAAACTAAATTCCGATGTAAGACATAAAGTTCAAATATTATTTTACTTTTCTTAATGTTATTTCTTGAAAAGTAAAATAGTCATGTTTAATTAACAGGAAATTCATGAGTAAAAATTATGAGGCAGACAATCATGTTTTGTAAACTATATTTAGCTGTTATTGGATTGTTCTTTGTATAAAAACTTGACCAAAAATCAGTTGTATAACAAAACAATATTATTTATTTGCATATTCCAGTAATCTGGTTCTTTTGTTCATTGTCATTTTCCTTTCTTGTATTTGAATGAAAATAGAAACCCAGTTTCATTTAGTGCTTGTTGATTCAAAGACAATTTACTGCAGTACAAGAATCCTGAAATTGAATTGTTTACCAACCAATATAGGAGTCGTCTACACAAAATATAAAAGAATGATATTATTTATGTGTTTGTTTGTGGGCCAGAAAAATCTTTTTTCATATCTTAAGTCTAACTTTTATCACTTACTATCATAAGTTCTACTAGAATAGTAAAAATGTAAAGCCTTATAAAAAAAGCAATTTATCAGAATATACAAATATTCATTTTATATTCCAAATAATAAGAATTTATCATCAGTCTACATAATACTGCCCTCTATTGACTGATTTTACAGGAAAAAAAATAGATTTGAAAAATAAAAATTTATCATCACTCAACATCACACTGCCCTCTGTTATTAGGATCCTATAGGGGAAAAAAAGCTAAAAAAAAAGACAGAAAATACAAATTCCAACAAGAAAAAACATATATTTCTGATTTAACCTCCCCTCCAAAATAAGTTGTTTTAATGATTTATTATGAATCACTTAGAGGTGGGTATTATATCTATAAATAGCTCCCTCTATTTTTATAAGATGCAACATTATACACTTATCAAGCTTAATGTTTTTAATTAGAATAACAAAAATCAACCATACTAAATTATTAATACTGACATTTACTAGCATGTAATAAATCCGAATCTATCAAGGGTATTGATGATTGTGAAATTAGTGAAGGTCCTACATAGTTCACATTGGTCTGTGCGAGATTTGTCGTACAGGTTTCAGAGGGAGTCCGGGAGCAAGCACTATTGGAAACATTTTTGTTTAAGAAAATAGAGACCTAACTTGCAATGCACCATTTATATGGAATGGTCCTATCACAAAGAATAAGATATCAAATATTTTGGTTTTCAGATATAATATAAATTTCATAAGTATCTTAGCAAAATCTTTGCAAAATTCTTTACTGGATCTCACTCTTGGCAAAGTTGATTTGGCCTCCGAATTTGTCAAAATTAAATAATAAAAGTAAGAGCCGTATTAGTCTAAAGAAGGTGCTACTGTATTCATTTCATTTGTTAAAATTAGTTTCTATTCATCACTATCATCTTAAAAATGCTTGTGCTTGGTAAAGAAAATACAAAATGTCAAAAATATGGTTCAAGCAAACTTAGAAGTAATGTCCGAAATTTAGTTGTGAAATTATGCTATGTTTCTGAGTCGCCTACAACATAGTAAGATATTTTAGTTCAAAATTTAGATTTCTTTTACATACAAGATTTTTATATGAATGTTGTGTATTCTAGTAGAGGTATGATATGTGGATTTCTGTCAACATGTTAGTAGCACGACGATGCGAATCTAGAACGGATTCACTCTTGCGTGACAGCCCTATGTCCTTTGCAAAATAGCATCCTAAAATCCACACGATGAAAACTTAACGTTCTCACATGCGCAGATGAAATATTAGTGACGTCATTACGTTCTAGATTCTACCGCGTCATGTAAGCTCAGTAAAAATTGAAACAAGATTGCGGGCTTAGTGTTTCATGTTTGCAACTTTTTTCATTATTTGAAATGTAATAACCAGTGAGAAACCTTGAAATATACAGTTCACCTATAACAAGAACTAGGTTCATTGGATCTTGGATATCATCACAATATTGCTAGAATTACAAAACATTTCAATAAGTTTATCCATCGATCATTTTGACTGACAACTTTTGTCAAAGATAGCCATATAAGGAAATAGGCATTGATTGACATGGGTAGAGAAAGGATACGGGATGACTAGACAAAGTTGACTAATCACGCGCTTTTTGACAGGACCCACTTAGCGAAGAAACCAGGATTGTTCGAGCCCAGTAGATTGATAGTGAGACAGCAAAGATTTCACCATCAACGAGAACATCCTTCAGGGTAAGTTGAACAGCGTAGCTGCAAATGGCAGGCCAAGCCAAAGATGACCTACTTCTAGTGTATCATGATTGTATTTCTCAGCACATCAACGCATCAACCACGCATCAAAATAGCCCTAAATATCGCTGTCGTTACATCCTCATAATCCAGGCTTAATGCCCCCTTCCCATGGGGTCTTTGGCTTCTCTACCTCAGCAAAATTACTCACACACACATTACTGTACGTGTTGTACGGTAGTTAAGCTGGGTATGTACAGCTCTGCTATATATATCCTATGAACTCCATAGCCCTTCATCTGACCGGTTCAATCGTGGCACTGGTTGATTGGCTGTTTGACTTAGCATTACAAATATCAAGTAAACTGCTTGAATAATATTTTTTTTATATAAATGAAATCAATCTCCAAAATTACCCACAACATAACCTTTTGATTGATTTTATTGTTATTTATTTTATTTCAAACATACAGAGACTGCAATTTAAAATCATGAATAATCCTTCATTTATATTGGTATGGCTATATGTTTTTTCTGATTTTCTTGGAATTGAATTTATAATAATTTGTTATTTATAAAAACGAAATCAATCTGCATTAAACACCCACAACATAACATTTTGCTTAGTATTATTATTTATTTTACCTAACCACCAGTGACCGCAATTACATATCATAAATATTTATAATTTATTCTTTAATTAATTTTATGTAAGGCGATATCATTTTCAGAATTTCTAGGAAATTAATTTTTATAATAATCGTTTTTATACTATGTAAAATGACCTAAGCGACTGCAAGTGACTGAGACTGTATTAACATCCCAATAAGTGAATCCCTTTGGCTAAATTAATTAACGATAAAAAATCATGATGAGATGAATGCATAAAAGGTTAGCTTTAAACAATTATAAATTATATTTCATTAATTTAACTAATTTATATTCTACCAACAGCAATATATCACAACTAACAGGACAGTATATAGATTATTATTGAAGCATAGTTTAAGATTAGGGCAAAATCTGGCTTGAGTTCTCTTTTAAGCTGAACCATTCTCACTTCACTTTTTTGACTTTACACTTAGTGAACCCTATCATATTTTATTAGTTCAAGTTAGCAAATAAATTATTCCTTACTATGTCCACTGATGTTAGTTTGTTTTGTAGTATTTAATGCTATCCATACAAATAAATACAAGTGTACATTAAAAACAAATTGTATAAATAAAAAGAATTGATAACATTATATGGCATAGCAGAGGATACTTTAAGATGAGACGCTTGATTCAGAAGGGGTCCTCATCAATGAAATACATACAACATGAAGATAATTATCAAAGTGTATAGGCTTAAATAAAAAAAAAATAAATAAAAAAAAAACATTATAATAAAAAGAAAATCATTATCGATTAACGAATTTGGATACCGGTATTACAAAATAATTGTTTAAATACAAAAAATAAAGAAAATTTTATAGAAAAATAATTAAATTTTATAAATGCAATTTAATCTATTTATTATTTTTACAGTATAACACAAAATTATTCGATTTTAAATTTACATTTTCATGATATTCATAATAATTTTGCACACCTATCTTCCAGACTGTAAACATACCAATTCTTTAACATTAAAGGTAAACCGCTTTTCAAATACCCATATTTATTATTATAATATGAATTTGTGATTGCTTTTAACACTGATATGTTTATAGTCACAGTTTTTGTAATACATCCTTGTGATTGATTAAAATATTGTATTAACACACCACTATCAATTTCATGAAATAATACTGTAGAATTATCATAATCCACTATATAGTACAGTAATAGTATGGTATAATTGTTATCCCTCTAATTAAAGACCCCTTCCAATTAATGACCACTTTTTTGTGTTCCCAGATGAACATCCATGTTTTATATTTATGATGATTATTTTTATTTATTTTTCTAATAAAAGAACAAGGCTGCTTAGGACCATGACAAGCTTGGTCCCTCCAACAGTCCTTAATTGAATGGAGAAATGCATCTTCAAATAGGATTTCCAATGTGCCATGATATTAAAACAGGCAGGGTTAATAACGTACCAGTATTTTTGGACACAATACTACTGTATATTATGCCGGTATGTATACTTTGTTTCATGACAACACGTGTAAAGATAGTATAACATTTTTTAACACCTTTCTGATTACCCGCATTTTTGGACACACTACTACTGTATATTATGCCGGTATGTCTAATTTTTTTTACGATAACACGTGTAAAGGTATTATAACACATTTTAACACCTTTCTGATTGGCAGTTGACACGTAACTGAGACTAAAAGTGACGATGTGACATTCTTGAAATTGACATGTCCTCAGGTTTAAGGGTATACAAAGCAGCGTACAGTTACTTAAGTTTATTGCGCACTACTTTATTTATGCAGGTTGTGTGAAAAAAAAGTCATTCTAAATGGATTTCAGTCGCTAGGATTTCTAGCAAGAATAACATTTAGTTAAACGATGATTTTAGGCAGAGAGATTTTAAGAGTTTGTAGTAGGAAAAGCATCCAAATTTCATTGTATTGTTTAGGATATGAATTCTTCAAAGAAAACTACTATATGTTTCACAACATCTTCACTGAGTTAAAAAAAAAAACAATCACAAAAAACAACATAATTTAATAATTTCTAAGAAATGTTGTCTAGTACTATATTATTCTACTATATTTACAATAACAACAATAATTAGCAAAAATAACAATTGAAATTTCATAGAACCTTTTGTGAAAAGATATGAGAAATCTATTTTGTTGTGTTTTTATCTCTTCTTTTTCCGTCACATGGGTCTTAATAATATCTACAGTTTATTTATCAGGTGTTTTAGCATTAAGTTGAACTTTACATAATTCTTAGAAGGTAGTATCAAGTTCTATATTTTGTTTTCTATTTCCAGAAATAAATTTAAACTGAAATTCAAGCTTGACAGGTCGAAATAAGAAATATTAGTAATATATCCAGAGAATCCCTCAGACAATACCACCGAGCTGGATACGCGCACAATGTTATGGATAACAACGAACAGGTTCAGACTGATTCCTGATATCGTTTCATTTTCATTTTGATATTAAATGACCTACTGACCTACTCTGTAGGCGGACAGCTTCATTATTTAATAAGGTGTCCTGACGAATGGAAAATGGCAAGTGTGGTATTATCTACATAAACATGATTACTCCCATATCTCCCATATCTAATACAGTCTCATTTTCTTCCATGTCACTGTCATAATTTGATGTCATAAACATAACACAATGTAATATCAGATGGAATCATATATTTGTTCAATAACTACTATAATATATATTTTTAGTGCATTGTATCAAAATTTTTGAGAGGAAAAATTCATAAAATACATAGAGATTAATAAATAGGCGATAAAGCATGTTGCTTGACAACTATGGCATGTCAATCAAACTCAACAAATGAACAATCATAACAATACGCGCGTGTCTAACCAGCAACACTCGGTTTCCCCACAAACGCACGTGTGCGCGTATGCTTCTACACTGTCATTTTGGGGACATTAGCAACAATATCCAAGGGAGGCGGGGCTTAGCGGAAAGGTACATTTCATGTTTAAGATCTAATCATGTTATAAAGTGTTCTGCTTGTCTTCTAGTAACAAGCTACTTCAATCTGTAATTCAATCATCGTATCATCTGGTTATACCAGTATACTTTTCATTTTGACTCATCTCACGGTGATATGATCACTGACAGTATAGTGACAATTAACCTATATTGGGATTAATTTTACATTCAGTAAAAATAACCTTCTTAGATCATTATGAAAAATTTTACTGTACTTTCAATTAAAAAAAATAATTTAAAAATAATACAATCGGGAAAAATAATATATCTTCATAATAAATCATCATAAATAATTTTATCAATTCATTTTAAATAATGATATATATTTATTTTACATTACAAATATCAAAACTATTTAATATTATGTAATTTTCATTGTTACAGTTACTACTACTGTAAATAATTAAAAATAATTAATTATATCATTATATCAATTTAAATTGCATACAGTCAAGTTAAATGAGTAATACATTAATAGATAATATTATTAACCTTTTATTTGCATTTGATATTAAAAAATTACAGCATTACAAAGAGACGGAAAAAATAATCATGGGAAAATGTATCTGGGAGAGAAAGATTCAAGGGAATTATAAGATAAACATCACAATGTAAATACCAAAAGGAAACCAATAAGATATACAAGGTTGTGTAAATAAAGACTTCCTATGTAAAAATAGATTAGCATGGCTTTTAAAACGAGAGGTAGTGAATAAATTATTAAAAATATAGTGCTACCAAACAGAAAAATTAATAAATAAAAAATCTGAATTACTCATTTCAAAGTCATAGATTAAAAAATAGTTTTTCATGACTTTCAGATCATTTTTTTTAAATAAAAATAATTACATTTTCTTCTCAAAACTGATATGGCTATAATAATTATTGGAAAAAATCATTAATTGGTATTATTATAAATTTTTTACCTAAAACTCATTAAAAGCTTTTAACATATTTAAATACACAAAGTAATAAGTAATTTTAATTATTCATAAATTACATGGCAATATATGTTTAAGTAATCAACACTGAAGTCAAGTATGCCATGACTCAGAATAAAAAGCTGTTTTGATTTTTAAATCCATGTTATAAATTCATACACCAGTATTTTGCAAATTAATCGAAAGACCTCTATTTGTAAACAATCCAGAAAGTAGTACTGCATACAGTACACAAACTTTTATAAAACGTACAGCATTCTTTTTAAATTTGCATATTAATTTTTTAAGTTCAAATGTTGTGAAAGATCAAAGGTCATCAAGGTCAAACTGTCAATTATGAATCCTAAAAAGATCAATAAAATCGTGATGAAAAGCAAAGGAGATATGTACTTAATTGAACTATTAGAACCCAGAAAGTAGGTCAGTTGAAATGGATTCCTGGCGACAACATAATACTCTATAATAATATGAACAGTCTAAATGATTACGAGAAACACAAGTGTTAAAAATGTAGAAATAAGTGGTAATTATAATATTTAAAAAAAAATTTTATACCAACATATTAAAAATTAACATTATTATATGCTCTATTAAAGGCAAACCCTCCTCTCCGCTCCCTTCCAAGAAAAAAAGTTTTAATTTCAAGATATTTCTGATAAATGCGAGTCTTCCTCTAATTTAAGTTCCTTCCAATTAAAACACCACTTTCTGTGGTCCTATATAATTCACAAGTGTCTTTTACCTTTAAAATTCTAACTAGAGACTTCCTAAAGACCATGAAACCCCGGTCCCAAAAATGGTCTATAATATAATGAGCATTCTGACTGATTCGACCTATCAAATACCCGAACACACTAGCGATCCCATGAAATAAAAATTATTTTCTAATTTTCGTTTATATAGTATGCTGTGGTTTTGTAAAGTTTTATGAACATTCTGAGATTGTGATTGGCAACGATTTTGAAAAAAATCGATGTTGCATGTGCTGTGTTCTGCGGTGAATTACACAAAAAAAACCGTGGAATATTCCTGTGAGAATGTAGTTGCATGATTGTCCGTGGATCCATTGAACGGGGATAACCTTCAACATAAACACATACAGATTGTATTGGGTGTAATGGCCTGGAAAATATTAGGTTTTTAAACTTTTGCGGTTAAAACCCTGGTTTTTGAAAGAATACTTTTCGAGGGTTCCAAGGGTTGTTAAATCCAACCCAGACTTATAAAATTCTGCACTACTACTAATAGTCTTTCGAGCCTAGAAAACTTTAATTTAGCATTGTATTTACAAAGGTTTTCTGAACTGCAACATTGTGAGACTTGAGATTGGAAAATCGTCCAGTGCCTGGGTCCTTTGCTAAGTTTAGGGAGAAAGCACCAAAATGACACCTAAAATTGCGTTTAATTAGCAGTACTAGTACATCAACAAAACCCATCTTTAAATATTTTTTTGATGTATTAGGAATAAAAATCCATCAATCTTGAGTGACAAATTTGTTTAATTGTTATTGCATGTGTAAAAAATATCATTTGTAAATCTTAACATGCAAACCATTTGAACTTTATATACTTATGTACCTATCATTGTACAGTGTAATAAAAATAGATATAAACATTTCTTGCACAGGATACTAGCTCAACTGGTAACACCACGGGAATTGTAAGAAACTATAAATAGCCAATATCCTTGAAGCTAAATAAATTTACTTGATCATTTGGAGGATACTGTAATTTATTTCAATGCATAATTCTTTTGTCACTCACTCCATCTCTGTCTAAATGCTATAACTTTTTAATCCATCTATGCTCTGGATGAATAATAATAAAAATGTTTTTTAAGGCCTTGCTTTTATAAAAATCTGCCTTTTATAAAATCTGTCTTCACAAAGATTGCTACAACAACCTAGTCGTACTGGAATGGAACTCAATAATTTAGTGATTATAGATGCTTGCTTTACTAGGGTCCTGGATTTCAATTCTGAGACAACAGATTTTTTTTTTTTTTTTGTCGCAACTTAACTAAACATATTTATTAGATCTGGAATTTTTGGGGGTTTTGAGAGTTGAAAAAAAAAGCAGTGACCTCAAAATTATTATACTTTGAATTATGAAAATATTCTATTCATAATTTTTTTTATACAAATATAGATTTTTGTCGTTGTTAAATCAAATTGGTGAAAGAGGATACAGGGAGGTAACTCCTGATGTATGCAAAAAGAATTGCATCTATCATTTATGTTTTCACTGTGCTGACAAAAGAAATTACTACTCACCAATTAGTATAGATCATTGGGGTCTACTTGAGTTTAATTATCAAGTTCATATATAAATATATATGTTTTGAATATTATTGAGATGAAAGGGGAGCTGAAATTGAAAGTTGGAGCCAATAGCTTATCCCATAGTTTTGAAATGGGGTCTCGATGATTAAGTGGGGGTGATATTTGCAAAATAAGGTGATTTTCATCTACTTAAGCATGTTTTTTAGCTTTGAAAAATTGGCGGGTAGGACTGGGCGGGGACGCAAGCTTTTTAAGGAGTACGCGCCGTTTTAGATACTCCAACGGGTGGAGAAAATATGTCAAGAATATAAAAGTTATACTTGTATGTACCTTATCATAATTGACAATGTACAGTATCTGGGGTCATTTATGTTCATGAACCTATAAAACACAATAAATCAAACTACAAAGTTTGATTTTTGGGCTGTTATCCCACCTGTGGCAGCCATGAAATTTGTAAATAAATTATCTCCCTTTATAGATGGATGGATGGATTTAATCGGGTGTAAATACCAGGGATAACCCACGAAAAAGAAGACTTATTTCCAGTGGGGTCCTTCTGGTGGTGATTGGGCAGTACTACACTGGGAGACAATACCCTACTGTTTTCCGAACAGTGTACTGTGTTCTTTAATGTGTACACAGGCAATAATGCACACAGGACCAATATGTCATCCGAAAGACGGTGCGCTATCGCTATCGTAACTTGCATTTCAGCAAGCAGAGCAGTGATGGGAATTGAACCGGGGGACCTAGTGATCTCCACAATTCAGCACACAAGCAGCGGCTACCACCAGTTTAGCCGAATGAGTTAAGCTGTACTCAATAAAATAAGTACTGTATCTAACAATCTAACGACTTAACTCTTTCAATTGCCTCATCCATTTCTTTATACGATGAAATGATAGGATCTAAATATAGGGTACCCACAATTCCTTTACCTCACACACTCACATCTTTTTAATTTATCAATTTTTTTTTTCTTTGGCCACTTCCACTGATGATCTTTGTAAAACAGTGTTTTTCACTAAAGCAAGGTCTAAACAAATTTTAATAGGTAGTTTTTGCTGCACAACGTTATCCGTAACTTTAACGTTAGTACTCATGCAACGCATTAGCTCCACCCCTTTATGTGTATTTAGAAAATACAAAACACACTTATTAAAAATTCAAAGTACATTAAAGTTATTCAAGTATGTGATTCTAAACTTTTGACCTTTACTTCCTAAAACCCTTGGCTCCATCTACGTAACGGTTAAGTGCAATTCTTAATCTAAAATGATGAAAGCTAGAGGATAGAAAAAAAAAATCAATACATCTTTATGATATACAGAGATATTGTCCGGCAAAGTAAATCTTGCACACAAATCCTGAACATAAAAAAAATGACATTTACGTTATCCTAGATCAGGAAATTGACTTGGTTTGTGTACAGTATACATTAATGGATTTTGGTAAGGTCATAAAAAGTGTGTATTTTTACACTGTAATAATCATCCCAACAATAACAATAAAATTAATAATTATATTGTTATTATTATTATCATCACTACTATTAAATCCCTAAATTAAAATAACAAAACAAAGATGGCTTTTAGGGTAAAGGGATCAGGGGGAAAAAAATTTGTTTATGGAGCTATTGAGGATGATGACAAAGATACTGATGTAAGATATTAGTGACGATGATGATGATGATGATGATGATGAAGATGATGAAAATGGCAGCACAATTGACTATGATGTTGACAACAACGAAGACAATGACTACAACGATGTGACGCCAAAAAAGACAATGCTCAACAATAATCACATTAATGCTGAATCTGTAGTACCCTCCAATACACATTTAAATCCAAAAATATCACAAGAATGAACTAAACCATTGAACCTGCTGTGAATATCAATGATATTTCCCACTTTCTAATTTCTGTTCATTGTCGTAAATAATCAACAAAGCTAGTCCAGAGCACGACACGGATACTTTAGCGTAAAACGACAATTGTGTAAGTGCGATGTGGAGTACATTTACTAGTATAAAGGTTAATGGTTTGAGACAATTCATGAAGCTTTCATAATAAATCATAAATGACAAAGATGTTCTCATTAAGTTTATTAACGACGATCATATTCTTCGACTGAGTTTCTTAAACTCAACGAAACATCAAGTTAATAGCCATGCAGGCTTAAGAAGAGAAGAAAATTATTCGTTATGTTATATTTTCGGGATTCTGACTGACATGAATCCGGTCAATGACATGGATCCGCATGTCGTGTACGGCTTGAGGTAATGTTCTTATAATGACGAGGACGGGCAATGACTGTGCGGACATGAAGTAATATACAGCCCCATACAAGTGGCTATGTTGAAATAATTTTGATGTTTTTCTGTAATGTTGCAAAAGGTTTGCATGTTTTAAATAGTAAATTTAACCTTTAAATTAAACATTGAAAATTTAAACCTACAAATTGAGACACGTCTCCATAAATTGAAGCTCAATTTATCTGATTAACAAAGTACTGTAGTTATTAACCTTTTACAGTAGAGGGCTAGTGATGTACAGTAGCAAGTGTTGTTAACAACATTCACCTGACAAGATTCATTGTAACTTGGTGTGAATTGGTGCGACAATCTTTCTGCAGCAAACTAACTACGGGAACTTATTGAAATACAGCATGTTCAACAGGTGTTACGGGGCAACGCAAGTCAACATTAGCCAATCAATTGAGTTATTTACATAGTCATTATTTGCATTTCATACATGTTTTGCATAAAATTTCCACTCTTGTTCATTATGTTTTGTTTATTGTACAGCATGTAAGACTACATTTGTTCCACTTTCAATTTTGTCAACAAATTTTCAAGTACATAAGCAAAATGAATGTTCTGTATCATGCTATGATCTATGGCCCTACGGCATGTCGTGAAACCTCGGCATTTCTGATTTGTGCCCAACTGGCGTGATCTGTGGTGAACGATAAGAGATTACTCTCATTCACCATTACTTATAGTACGTTACTCAGTTCCTTCGGTTAAAATAGGGTATTAAAATTAGGATAGTAGGTGGAAACCAAACCCCTGACAGTTTGTACTCTTGAAAGGAATGAAAGTCCTCTTCAATTATAGAAAGTAATAAAGAATTTGTGCTCGGGGTTCACTGTTGGGTCATCAAATACAACACTTCTTAAAGAGATGTGTAAAAACAAGGCACTATTATATGTATTTCCAGTAATACATTCCAAAAAGGAAAAAAAACCAATTAAATAAGAATTATAAAAATAAATTTTAATCACAATGAACAAGAAAATGTAAGGTATATATGTTATGATGACTAACAGTGTGAAAAAAAAAACCTATTTGATGAAATAAAATCAAAAGAATCAATAAGATTACTACAGGGCTGCAGTATTCTCATTTTAAAATTACAAGTTACTTACATTCAAAAGGGTTTAGTTACGATTCAAAATGCTAGCTAGCTGACAAGTCTCAACAGTGATTTTGAGATTAATTAATTACAGTTAACCAATAAAGTTTTTGTAGAGTTAATAACAAAATATTCTACCAAAAAGGAAATGGCCTTAATATTAAGGCTTTCCACATATTTTCAGAGATTAATTAATGGCAATTAATGACATTGATCAAAGTAATCAATACATAACTGAATGATTGATTAATTAATGAATCTTCTAACAGAAAATTATGACTTAATGTTAACTGTTATTTTTTTCAGATCTTTTTTATATAATTTAAGAAAGGTTTGTATATTTTATGAGTTATGATATCCCAAAATTAGATTTTTGTCTAAACATCAGAGAGACTATTATTTGCATTGACATTCTCAAGACATGTAGAAAAATGTGGGGACGATTATAACCAATAGAGTCTGGAATTCCTGCAGGGCACAAAAATGGACCACAAGGAAATACAGTTCAATCGGGTCAGAAATGGACATTGGCCAGGCAGTGCATGGCAAGGCCAACAATGAACAGCATTGCATCATTTTGCAGATCTGTTATTTAAGTAAAATCTGATATTTTTTTTATTATTAAAAGAGAAATTTAGTTTTATAATACTGTAATTTTTATATCATTTTATCATTTTATTATATTTCCCTTTTCAACTGCATATTTTTTTGTTTGTTTTTTTTTATTTTTGCTTTTGTGAATCTTGCATTTTATTCGCTTCTATTTTACTGGACCTTTCTATTTGTTGGTCTTTGAATTGTTTTTTTTATTGAATTTGTAAATATTTGAATTTTAACAATGTAATCTGTTGTTTGTACAGGGGTTGCAGATACATTCGTGTTATGGCGCATTGTTGCTGATGCAACCCCTGGACCGTTTGATGTCAAATAAATAAATGAAATGAAATGAAATATCAACTGTTATTTTCTAAATATAATAATTTTGATATTCTGGTAATGTATTATAAATCCAGTATATTTTAAATAAGTATTTTAAAACTAATAGAAAGCAGTACAGTAGGTCTAGAGTATTTATATGAAAAAACTGTATAAATTTGTAATCAACAATAACAATCACATATAAATATAGATAAGTTCAATACAAAATACATTAATACCAAAACTCAGACGCAAAATTATTTTAGTATTTCTATTTTCTATTAACAACAGTTTAACCTTAAATTACACAAAGCCATTAATATTACTATTTCAAAAACTATTAAAAAAAAAGAATGTTACTATTTAGGGGGAAACTATAATTTGCCATGTCAAATAAATTACACCAATTACAACTTTCCCTTTAGTTTTTGGGGCAGAATTATTTTTAGACTTTGGCCATAATCCATATAGATCATAGCTTTACAACACACAAAAATAAATCTCAACAAAGACACTTCATAAGCACTTAAAGCAAAGACTTGTACCAAACAAGTGTTCAAATGACCATAATGAAAAAGGTTCCATTCTATAAAAATTAATTTTTGACATTTTAATATATATTTTTTTTTTACAGAGAAAGAGCAATTTCAATGGATAACACAAGAGGTATTCAAGAAAATAATTCAAAATTAACTACAAAACAAATGTAAATAATTAATTAATTGATGTAGTGCTAATTTCCCTTATTTATCACTTTGGATTTGACCTTGTTTATGTTTTCATTATGTTTTCTTATTTATTTTTATTTTTGTTGCACACTATAAGAATTAAGCCTCTGTTTAAAAGAGACGAAGTTGTTTTTACTATTAATCTCTTCTGTTACCATACCATAGCCTGCAATTGTCTTTGTTCTTTATTAAAATGTATAACGTCATAAAAGACTAGTTAAAAAGGCCCAATACCAAATTCAACTGCTACAGGTAAAAAAAAAAAATGTGCAACATTTTCTTTAGACAACCTCACTGTTCAAGTTAAAAATTTTACTGCTAAAATTTAATCAGGAAAGGGGGAAGGGGAGGTTTAATTCCTGTAAGTGAATTTACAAGATTATCTTGACTCATACAAAATAAACTTTCTTTTTAACCTGACATTTTCGGAAGCTGAAAGTTGTAGCCTACTGTTTGTATCCAAATCTAGAAAAGATATCGTACATTAAAGAAATCATATGTAAATATTATTATTATAATATATACATATAACTGTATTATTATACTGTCATTAAATATGGTTCTTGTTTTAAAGAATGGTATACATATGTTAATCGGCTTGTTTTGATTTTCAATTAAAAGATCAATATTTCTAGGATCCCGCCAGGGCAGATGTGGATGGTCGACTTTTCGAGACCTAGCATTGTTTGCCATTACACCTTATTTTATCTGCTACAAACGTAACTTATTATTTTTATTATTATTATTAATATTAATTATTATTGTTATTATAACTTACTTTAAATGAAATACTAATATTGAACGCTAATTTTTTATTTTTAGGTCAACGGTGTATTTTTAAACACGCTGATAGAATTTCTGAATGGAATTTAGTGTTAATGACATATAGCACCCACCTATTTGCATGTCATTCTTCCTGATTTACAATCACTATAAGTTATTCTGATGCTTTGCCAAAAGTTGGTCGAAATAATTGCTCTCATTATAAATGCTACATCAGTGTACAGTAGTAGTACTGTATTTAAAGCCAGGGGAAAAAAATTGTTGATACAGGTAAGTTTGTACAACTGATTTTTCTATTAATACCCGATTCACACGTAGAATGAAATGTAACAAAATGTACCAAATTGTTACCGGGATATCTCCCGAGATATTCCTACTGGGATTAGTCGTATTCACACGTACAATTTCCATCCATGTAAAATCCTTGTAAAGAAGTCATTAGAAATGCTTGGTTGAACAACAACCGAACTTGAGGGTGCTATTTGTTTACTTTCTGAACTATGTACTTTGCATTTCGCGGTAAATACGTTCTGTGGAGCGTGTGAGCAAGAGAAGCAAGAATAGCTATTGTTAAAAATCAAAAAGAACGAAGAAAGATCGGCTGAGAATTCCTCCATTCTGAATGTTGCAGTACATATAATAAGCAATTATCCTAGGCCGGCTAGAAATTAGGCTTGGTTTGTTTTGAAATAATTCGTGCCACACAGTTGGCGAGGGCATGTCGAATCGAATAAAATTCCTGGGCATGCGCAGTCATCGTCATGTAACATCTCGGTAATCTTTACAGACCTTGCTGATGTCGGTAAAGATTACCGAGCTATTACACGGATGTTACATTTGTTTTACAAGGATTTGCATTCACACGCTTGGGCAAATGTAAGAATTTGTTACATTTTGGTAGATTTTTGTACGTGTGAATCGGGTATAAGACACGAAAAGTTCGACGAAAAACTTGCGACAGTTAATGAGATACAGATTTTTGAATATTTAAAAACTGAGAAAAAAGGTCAATTTCCCCCAGCTTTTAAATATTCAAAAATACCAATATTTTGGTTTTATTCAAACAACATTACCAAAATTTGACATAGCAGCATCAAGATGAATTGTGTCAATTGCACAGTAAAACTATGATACTATAAAGAGAAAAAAAATCTGTACTAACTACATAAAATTTATGAAAATTAAAATATCATAAACTTAAAAATAGAAAAAGATGGATTATGAAAGTCAACAAGGAAATTAGCATTAGGCCACTGGGACTGACAGCGGCCACAGTGCAGCACCTACTACAGCCAGTACACAATTCCATTCCAGACAGTAAGTAAATCCTTGCTGAGCCACAGGGCTCATGTAGGCTAGAGTTTATCCCCAGTTTCAAGTAGCATGAAGCAGACGAGAGTGTGATGTTTCCTCAGGTTATCGCCCAGCAATTTGCTAGCACCCATTGATATAGTTAGGTAGACTGAAGCAACGTAGATAAAGTGCCTTGCTTAAGGACACAAGCGCGATTAATGCACAGCAAAGGATTGAAAAGCCGACCTCTCAACTGCACCAAACCGCTTCCACACATACTTTAGAGTAGAGTTCTTTTTCATAGGCGTATACTGTAAGTTCATTCACATTGGATCAATGGATTAAAGTTTTATCCGGAGGACAATGTAATTAGATCAATGTGTCTTATGCAAGAAACCCGCACCACTGTGCAAGCCCATTTTGCTACCTAGGTACAGTATTTACCTTGCTATTTCAGAACCAGACATTTCTAAGTCATTCATATCAAACACATTGCTAGGTAAAATAAATGCCTGTACCTGTAATTCCTTATTAAATATAACAATGATTTAATAGTTTACAAATTGTTGCATACATTCATTTTATAAACACTTATTGTAATTTTATCTGTTGATATATTCTTCAAAGTTTTTCCAAGGCACCTCATAATTATTTTAGATGGTATATATTTCAAAGAATTAAGTAGATACATTATACAAAAGTCAAATATCACATTGACATCAAACTGAAATATGTTAGGCTTGCAAGTTGCAACTTGAGGTGAAATCAGTAAGTCAATATCTTAGCCTGAAGCTGCCCAGGTACACTGTACTTTCCAACACCATCCCAAAAGGCTGCTAAGCATCAAAATGGAAACTATAGCACCTGACCTAGGACCTAAACCTTGGCCCCTGTTCAAATTTCCCCAGGCCATGCAACCTAAATCTGACCCTTGAAAAACCAACTGGAATATGAGAACCATGTGACAAAATAAACTGTTGCATTATCATCAAACACCCAGCAAACATATGTGTAGGTTTTTTTGGTTTAGAAGTTTCCTCCAAAGTATAGATGTGGTGATGTTTACAGTATAAAGCAAATAAATTTAGTAAAATAAATTAGTTTGGAAACACAAATCTACCATGGAATTTTTCCCAATCTGTTCACTTTTTTTTTTTAGCATAGAGACCCTAGTATTTTATGTAGTACAAATGTATAACCTCTAACCACAAGCAATTTGAGGAAAAAAACCTATAAACCAACACAATACATAATTACAGGTGACAATTACTGTACCATAATTATATATTTATAGTTGCTTTTATTATCATTACTATTTTGGTATTAAAATGAAACACAGACGCAAATGCTGTATACACAAAAAAGAAGACAAACCACAGACGTGTGATTGGACTGTAGAATCAATTCTGTGCATGCTCGTTTCCTGACTATATTTTTTTACTGTATCAAAGCATTTAAAAATTAATTTCAAACATGATGTTATCAGTTCCATTATGGAAATTCTCTGAAAATTAAAGACAAATTGATAATTTCAACATCAATTTTGTAGTTAAATGAAAGTCAATGTTTCAGTTATCAGAGACGAAATCTAGTTGAATTACAGGGTAATGGCAGCGAGCCAAAGAAAGGGACCCTGGGTTATCGCAACTAATCTGAACCCAGGTAAATACATCTCCAACAGTGTTCGTTGCCCTGAGGCGCTCGTGTCTGTCTCCATGTTGAGAGCCTGGGGGTATAATCACAGCGAGTTAGGCAAAAATGAACAGAGGGGGGAAAGGGCATTTAAAATAACTGTCCCAAAATCTTGCAATGGAAAAACAAGGTAGAAATCACGTACGAGCATTTCAACTTAACTGCCGTTCTATCAATTAACACTAACTAAACCCAGGTACACAGTTGTCAGGACAATTCTGAATTAGACATCTCATAGCAGTGCACGCAGCCTGACCTAGTCCCGGCTTGGACGCCAGCCAATCTCAGCACTTATAATAGTCTGCCTCACTTTCTTTCTCATGTTTAAGGACAACTGTCACCTGGACGCTTAGGAATGAAAGGTAAGCTGGAAGAACCAAAGGCAGTCTGAAGCCTGAAGATGATCTAAGCTGTATTTACTAGAGAATAGTACAATGACCTTAACTTTGACCTAATGGCCTTTTCAGGTGGTATTTAGTATTTTGATTCCTGAGAAATTGTGATAGCTTATGCAGGTGATTAAGGTCAAGGAAAGGCTTTTAGCCTTCAGGATATTTGACAGGAAGAATATAAAGGCTTCTTTTACTCCCATCATCCTTAGAGTATCACGTTTGGCGGCAGAAAAACAAAACCCTGAACAGTGGGGGAACTGACGTTAGCTTGAATATCTCAGAGGGACGGCCGCCATGTTCGGTAACTTGGCTTCTTCAGACATGTCCAATGTTGAATTTTTTTTTAGAAGACCTCACGTTCTCTCATTAAAAATAACTTCTTGATTGACTGGGTTTCCTATGCTTAACTCTTGCGGGAGGATTAACACTGAATAGTTTTGAGTTCTATGTGGTCAGAGGCTAGAAAAACGATATGCGCTTTTAAAAATATTTACTATACTTATGAAAGAAATCTAGGTTTACACTACCTACTAATTCAATATCAAACGCAATTGGATTATTATTCTAATGCGAAGTACACTGACACAAATCAACATATACCATAAGTAAATACAAGTATATTTGATTTGATTTAATTTATTTATTATCTCCACCAAGTACAAACACACATACAGAAATAACACAATCATTTGAATAAAAACAACCGTTATAATATACTAGGGATTACCCTCCAAGGTAAAAATAATAAATTAAAAATCAATAAATTAAAAATAATTAAAAAATAATTATAAATTAATATTAATAAATTAATAATAATAAATTAAATATAATTTAATAAAATAATAAATTAAAAATAATAAATTAATAAAATAATAATAATAATAAATTTAAAATAATAACATTTTTAATAATAAATTAAAAATAATAAATTAATATAATAATAATAATAAATTTTAAAAAAAACATTATTATTATTAGACTTTTTGGAATATAAAATTATAAAATCTAGCTGTAAAAGGCTAAAATAAGACAAACTAAATAATTATCATCCAATTGTCACTAGATCAATAAATTACCACAAAAGGCAACATTTCTTGGGTCTGGGGATATTCCTAGTCATGCTATAATAACAAAATAAGCACAACATTTATGTCACAAAATTCTACCAACCAGATGCGAAAGCAAAATTGATATTAAGGATTCGAACCCCAACCTCAAGCCTGAACTGCAACGGCTGGATTTACCACAAATTTTTTCTTAGATATTATAATTAAGAGATGCCGCCATGTACGTCAGACAATATACCAATAGGTAAAATACTTAAAATACCAGTCACACATTTTCTAACAATTTCATTAATTAATTTATTTTTCATTAACAAATTTGTTTCATTGTGATTCTAAAGCTTTGTTTTGTTTTTATAATCATATTTCCATTTTTATTGGCTATTTTTGTCTTCAGAAATGTTAACCTTTAATATTAACATTCTTATATTCAATGCCTTGACATTTCATTCGTGTTAATGTATTTAGAGTAAATAAACTGCCTACTAGTTCATTTCCATATCAGTAACCCCAAGTTAATCTACCTTTAAAGATGCATTTTGGAAATCTACCAATAAAATAATTAAATAATTTATAGTGGCTTACATTAATACCTTCATCAACAATGCAATGTACGTCAGACAGATTAAACTGTCATACAGAAAAGACCTGACTCATGAACACATCGCAGAAAGCTTTCTAGCAAGTTCTTAATCTAAAATTCTCTTAACCTAAAGATGCCTTCATTGCAAGACTAAAAAATCTTTACGTGCGATGCATGATACATAATGCAAAAACAAATCCTACGTTAAATTTTAAACTAAAATGGATGTATACCTTAGCACCTATTGTGGACAGACAAGAGTAGCTGGTATCGGTTTACCGTTTACCTCAGACACGAAGACATGTTACTGTAAAAGCTAGTTCACACAGCGAACACTTTGAAACCGTTTCTGGCAAAATAAGTTAATATTAACTTGAGCATAATTGGTATGCTTCAAAATTTCCAGTGGGAGGCGGGGAAATTGGGGTCACAAGCTTTAATTTGGGGGCGCCAGCTTTTGTATGGGATGGCATGTAACCCCTTACACCCCCATAGATATACCAATAAATTTTGCCCGCAAGCAGAAAAAATAATGGATTTCACCTGCAGAGCAAACAACAATGTATCCTTGTCAGAATACGAGGAAAAAGATCAACAAAAATATTAACAATGATGAAAATAGAAAGCTTTGAAATTTGAAAGAATTAACTTGGGAACATTTTGTGCTTAATATTATTCCATTCTTGTTGGCTGTCTAATGTAATGATCTTAAGTGGCACTTGCCCCGAGAAATGTTAGTCTGAGTTACATCAAAGAAACGTGGAATGCCAATTAATAGGAGGCACGACCTCCCCTTTAATGCATCAACGAGTGTATCTAGTCAAACATAATAATTTAATCTTTTGGAGAGTGGAACTTTTGAACCTGGTCTTTTCTTTTGAATTACCAATGTTAGCGAGAAAATTGAATAACGAGAGATGAGGATAATTTCGCATTCTGGCCATCCACCCAATAAGCGTTACAAGCCAATGGTAAAATCAACTGCCACCTTGCCTATGAATCACATTTTTGTTCTAGAGGTTGAACAAACTTTATTTTGTCTACAGAACACAGGGGCAGATTTAGGCAGAAAGTAAAAAACCAGAGCCTTGCAGGCGTCAACGTTCCTATGCATGATACATGACTTAAAAATTATATAGGCCATATATAAATATATATATATACACGTGTATATATATACGTACATATATACACGTATATATACACGTATACGTGTATATATATATATGTATATACGCGCGCGTGTGCATATATACGCATGTATATTATACGTATATATATATATATATACGTATATATATTATGTATATATACGTGTAAACATATGTATACGTGTATATACATATATATATATGTACAGCATACATGTATACATATGTATATATATACGTATATATATATAAATAATATATATGTTGGGTCAAATTCTTGTGGAGGTTGAAAAATATGGGGGGGGGGGAGAGTCTTTATGGCCCAAAATAGTGATTTTAATAATGTAATTCGACAGGCAAATTACAGTACAGTAATATTTTTAGCAAATTTCTTTGAAAAAATTTCGTAGGCATAGGGGCTAGGCCTAGCTAGGTATACAGTAATTTCATTTTACAGTAGTTTGGAACTATATAAGGAGTGGGGGTGGTGGCAGTGGCCTACAATTTATTTGAAGCTATCTTGGTCCGATCGTCTGTCACCCGAAGTTTTCTAGGCTAGGCTTAGATTGATGCCGTCACTCTGCTACGTATACTACTACCGCATAACAAAGAAAGCGACCCACGCGGTGCATGCTTAAACCATGGAGAAAATAATATATTTTTATTTATTTTCTTTTTTATTTTCTCCATGCTTAAATTGAACACACATTATTAAAATGTATTATTATACGGTAACACGATATCACTGACTAAACGATCTACCACCCTCGCATCACAGTAACTACTGTACTGAACTAGGCCTAATGTTTTTGTGGAAAGTTAGATAGTCGTTATGTACCCGACAGTCGGCTGCCTTTATATCTTCACTTGTC